>NC_088883.1:20368981-20578292 GCF_032884065.1 Artemia franciscana | reverse complement strand
GGGGGGCACAGGGGGGATATATAAATGACGATGGGAACACGGGGAATGTTTGATTAGCAATCACCATCAACAAAGCTCAAGAGCAATAATTAGAATAATGAGGTATAGATTTGAATACGGATTGTTTTCCCATGGACAATTAAATATTGCATGTTCAAGAGTCGGTAAACCTGACAATCCATTTATATGTACAGACAATGGGACAGCGAAGAATGTTGTATATTCGCAAGTCTTACGTAGTTAAATTACGTAGTAATAAAACGGGGACGCCGGGGGCACAGGGGGGATATATAAATGACGATGGGAACACAGGGAATGTTTGATTAGCAATCACCATCAACAAAGCTCAAGAGCAATAATTACAATAATGAGGTATAGATTTGAATACGGATTGTTTTCCCATGGACAATTAAATATTGCATGTTCAAGAGTCGGTAAACCTGACAATCCATTTATATGTACAGACAATGGGACAGCGAAGAATGTTGTATATTCGCAAGTCTTACGTAGTTAAATATATATAATGACGACCAGGACACTCAAAGAGAAAGCGACCGGGACACAAGGAATGTTCGATTAGCAATCACCATCAACAAAGCACCGGGACACAAATGACGACCGGGACACAGGGAGTATAAATGACGACCAGGACATAAGTAAAAAAAAAACTAAAAAAAACTAAAAAAAAGGTAAAAACTACAAAAAAACTAAAAAGAAAAAAACTAAAAACTAATAAAAAAAACTAAAAAAGCTAAAAAACTAAAAAAAACTAAAAAAGAAAAAAAATGAAAAATAAAGGAGAAAAACAAAACTAAAAAAATAAAAATAAAAAAAAAACTAAAAAGGGGAAAAATACAAAAATTTATTTAATCATATACCATTTCAAAAACGAATGTATATACAGACCGGGACACCGGGATACAAATGACGACCGAGACACAGGAAATATTAATGACGACCGGGACACAGGGACACAACTACAACGGGGACGCCTGGGGCACAGGGGGATATATAAATGACGACGGGGACACAGGGAATGTTTGATTAGCAATCACCATCAACAAAGCTCAAGGGCAATCATTAGAATCATGAGTTATAACTAAAAAAAACTAAAAAAAAGGTAAAAAACAAAAAACTAAAAAAAAGACCAATTCAAAAACGAATGTATATACAAAACGGGACACCGGGATACAAATGACGACCGGGACACAAGGAATATAAATGGCGCCCGGGACACTCAAAGAGAAATCACAGACTGGGACACCGGGACACAAATGACGACCGGGACTCAGGGAATATAAATGACGACCGGGACACAGGGACACAACTACAACGGGGACGCCGGGGGGCACAGGGGGATATATAAATGACAACGGCGACACAGGGAATGGTCGATTAGCAATCACCATCAATAAAGCTCAAGGGCAATCATTAGAATCATGAGGTATAGATCTGAATACGGATCGTTTTACCATGGACCATTATATGTTGCATGTTAAAGAGTCGGTAAACCTGACAATCTATTTATATGCACAGACAATGGGACAGCAAAGAATGTTGTATATTCGCAAGTTTTACGTAGTTACAAACATATATATATATATATATATATATATATATATATATATATATATATATATATATGTATATATATATATATATATATATATATATATATATATATATATATATATATATATATATATATATATATATATATATATATATATATATATATATATATATATATATATATATACTAGCTGTTGGGATCACCATCATACTAGTTGTTGGAATCACCATCAACAAAGCTCAAGGGCAATCATTAGAATCATGAGGTATAGATCTGAATACGGATTGTTTTACCATGGACCATTATATGTTGCATCTTAAAAGAGTCGGTAAACCTGACAATCTATTTATATGCACAGACAATGGGACAGCAAAGAATGTTGTATATTCGCAAGTTTTACGTAGTTAAAAACATATATATATATATATATACTAGCTGTTGGGGTGGCGCTTCGCGCCACCCCAACACCTAGTTGGTGGGGGCGCTTCGCGCCCCCCCCCAAGCCCCCCCGCGCGCGTAAGTCGTTACGCGCCATATTAGTTACGCGCCATTGTAGTTGTGTCCCTATGTCCCACCTGTGAATATAGATATATATATATATATATATATATATATATATATATATATATATATATATGTTTTTAACTACGTAAAACTTGCGAATATACAACATTCTTTGCTGTCCCATTGTCTGTGCATATAAATAGATTGTCAGGTTTACCGACTCTTGAACATGCAACATATAATGGTCCATGGGAAAACAATCCGTATTCAGATCTATACCTCATGATTCTAATGATTGCCCTTGAGCTTTGTTGATGGTGATTGCTAATCGACCATTCCCTGAGTCGCCATCGTCATTTATATATCCCCCTGTGCACCCCGGCGTCCCCTTTGTAGTTATGTCCCTGTGTCCCGGTCGTCATTTATATTCCCTGTGTCCGGTCGTCATTTGTGTCCCGGTGTTCCAGTCTGTGATTTCTCTTTGAGTGTCCCGGGCGTCATTTATATTCCTTGTGTCCCGGTGTCCCGGTCGTCATTTATATCCCCCTGTGCCCCCCGGCGTCCCCATTGTAGTTGTGTCCCTGTGTCCCGGTCGTCATTTATATTCCCTGTGTCCCGGTCGTCATTTGTATCCCGGTGTCCCGGTCTGTATATACATTCGTTTTTTAGTTTTGTTTTTCTCCTTTATTTTTTTCCTTTTTTCTTTTTTTTCTTTTTTAGTTTATTTAGATTTTTAGATTTTTTAGTTTTTTTATTAGTTTTTAGTTTTTTTGTAGTTTTTACCATTTTTTTAGTTTTTTTAGTTTTTTTTTTTTACTTATGTCCTGGTCGTCATTTATACTCCCTGTGTCCCGATCGTCATTTGTGTCTCGGTGCTTTGTTGATTGCTAATTTATATTATATTTATATTTATATTTTTTATATTTATTAATATTTTTTTAGTTTTCTTTTTCTCTTATTTTTCAGTTTTTTCCATTTTTTTAGTTTTTTCTTTTTTAGTTTTTATTTTTTTTTTTTTTTACCTTTTTTTAGTTTTTTTAGTTTTTTTAGTTTTTTAGCTTTTTTAGTTTTTTTTATTAGTTTCTAGTTTTTTTTTAGTTTTTGCCTTTTTTTAGTTTTTTCAGTTTTTTTTAGTTTTTAGTTTTTTACCTTTTTTAGTTTTTTTTTAGTTTTTTAGCTTTTTTAGTTTTTTTTCTTTTTAGTTTTTTTTGTAGTTTTTACCTTTTTTAGTTTTTTTTTCTTCTTTTGTATTAGTGTGAAATAATTCAGACGTCATATGCGGACAAACACGACGTCACTCGACAGACAGACATAACCCACAAACAACTTATTTTTATATATATTTATTCATATTTTTTTAGTTTTCTTTTTCTCTTTTATTTTTCAGTTTTTTCCTTTTTTTTAGTTTTTTTCTTTTTTAGTTTTTAGTTTTTTTTAGTTTTTTACCTTTTTTTAGTTTTTTTAGTTTTTTTTTAGTTTTTTAGCTTTTTTAGTTTTTTTATTAGTTTTTATTTTTTTTGTAGTTTTTGCCTTTTTTTATTTTTTTCAGTTTTTTTTTTAGTTATTAGATTTTTACCTTTTTTTAGTTTTTTTAGTTTTTTAGCTTTTTTAGTTTTTTTTCTTTTTAGTTTTTTTTGTAGTTTTTACCTTTTTTAGTTTTTTTCTTCTTTTGTATTAGTGTGAAATAATTCAGACGTCATATGCGAACAAACATGACGTCACCTGATCCACAGATCCACACACAGACAACTTATTTTTATATATATAGACTAGCTGTTGGGGTGGCGCTTCGCGCCACCCCAACACCTAGTTGGTGGGGGCGCTTCGCGCCCCCCCAAGCCCCCCCGCGCGCGTAAGTCGTTACGCGCCATAATAGTTACGCGCCATTGTAGTTGTGTCCCTATGTCCCACCTGTGAATATAGATATATATATATATATATATATATATATATATATATATATATATATATATATATATATATATATATATATATATATATATATGGTTTTAACTACGTAAAACTTGCGAATATACAACATTCTTTGCTGTCCCATTGTCTTTGCATATAAATAGATTGTCAGGTTTACCGACTCTTGAACATGCAACATATAATGGTCCATGGGAAAACAATCTGTATTCAGATCTATACCTCATGATTCTAATGATTGCCCTTGAGCTTTGTTGATGGTGATTGCTAATCGACCATTCCCTGTCCCGGTGTCCCGGTCGTCATTTATATCCCCCTGTTTCCCCCGGTGTCCCCGTTGTAGTTGTGTCCCTGTGTCCCGGTCGTCATTTATATTCCCTGTGTCCCGGTCGTCATTTGTATCCCGGTGTCCCGGTCTGTATATACATTCGTTTTTTAGTTTTGTTTTTCTCCTTTATTTTTTTTCCTTTTTTTTTCTTTTTTAGTTTATTTAGATTTTTAGATTTTTTAGTTTTTTTATTAGTTTTTAGTTTTTTTTCTTTTTAGTTTTTTTGTCCCGGTCGTCATTTATATCCCCCTGTTTCCCCCGGTGTCCCCGTTGTAGTTGTGTCCCTGTCTCCCGGTCGTCATTTATATTCCCTGTGTCCCGGTTGTCATTTGTATCCCGGTGTCCCGGTCTGTATATACATTCGTTTTTTAGTTTTGTTTTTCTCCTTTATTTTTTTCCTTTTTTTTTCTTTTTTAGTTTATTTAGATTTTTAGATTTTTTAGTTTTTTTATTAGTTTTTAGTTTTTTTTTTTTTTTTAGTTTTTTTGTAGTTTTTACCTTCTTTTTAGTTTTGTTAGTTTTTTTTTTACTTATGTCCTGGTCGTCATTTATACTCCCTGTGTCCCGGTGCTTTGTTGATTGCTAATCGAACATTCCTTTTGTCCTGGTCGCTTTCTCTTTGAGTGTCGTCATTTATTTTTTTCTTTTTTAGTTCTTTTAGTTTTTACCTTTTTTAGTTTTTTTTAGTTTTTTAGATGAAATTTTTTTTTAGTTTTTTCCTTTTTTTCTTTTTAGTTTTTTATTGGTTTTTACCTTTATTTTAGCTTATTTTTCAGTTTTTTCCTTTTTTTTAGTTTTTTTTTATTTTTTATTTTTTTTAGTTTTTTACCTTTTTTTAGTTTTTTTAGTTTTTTTAGTTTTTTAGCTTTTTTACTTTTTTTTATTAGTTTTTAGTTTTTTTTTGTAGTTTTTGCCTTTTTTTAGTTTTTTCAGTTTTTTTTTAGTTTTTTATTGGTTTTTACCTTTATTTTAGCTTATTTTTCAGTTTTTTCCTTTTTTTTAGTTTTTTTAGTTTTGTTTTTTTAGTTTTTTACCTTTTTTTAGTTTTTTTTAGTTTTTTAGCTTTTTTATTTTTTTTATTAGTTTTTAGTTTTTTTTGTAGTTTTTGCCTTTTTTTAGTTTTTTTAGTTTTTTAGCTTTTTTATTAGTTTTTAGTTTTTTTTGTAGTTTTTGCCTTTTTTTAGTTTTTTTAGTTTTTTAGCTTTTTTATTTTTTTTATTAGTTTTTAGTTTTTTTTTGTAGTTTTTGCCTTTTTTTAGTTTTTTCAGTTTTGACGTCACCTGATCCAGTTTTTTCAGGTGACGTCACCTGATCCACAGATCCACACACAGACAAGTTATTTATATATATATAGACTAGCTGTTGGGGTGGCGCTTCGCGCCACCCCAACACCTAGTTGGTGGGGGCGCTTCGCGCCCCCCCCAAGCCCCCCCGCGCGCGTAAGTCGTTACGCGCCATATTAGTTACGCGCCATTGTAGTTGTGTCCCTATGTCCCACCTGTGAATATAGATAGATATATATATGTTTTTAACTACGTAAAACTTGCGAATATACAACATTCTTTGCTGTCCCATTGTCTGTGCATATAAATAGATTGTCAGGTTTACCGACTCTTGAACTTGCAACATATAATGGTCCATGGGAAAACAATCCGTATTCAGATCTATACCTCATGATTCTAATGATTGCCCTTGAGCTTTGTTGATGGTGATTGCTAATCGACCATTCCCTGAGTCGCCATCGTCATTTATATATCCCCCTGTGCACCCCGGCGTCCCCTTTGTAGTTATGTCCCTGTGTCCCGGTCGTCATTTATATTCCCTGTGTCCCGGTCGTCATTTGTGTCCCGGTGTTCCAGTCTGTGATTTCTCTTTGAGTGTCCCGGGCGTCATTTATATTCCTTGTGTCCCGGTGTCCCGGTCGTCATTTATATCCCCCTGTGCCCCCCGGCGTCCCCATTGTAGTTGTGTCCCTGTGTCCCGGTCGTCATTTATATTCCCTGTGTCCCGGTCGTCATTTGTATCCCGGTGTCCCGGTCTGTATATACATTCGTTTTTTAGTTTTGTTTTTCTCCTTTATTTTTTTCCTTATTTATTAATATTTTTTTAGTTTTCTTTTTCTCTTATTTTTCAGTTTTTTCCTTTTTTTTAGTTTTTTCTTTTTTAGTTTTTAGTTTTTTTTTGTTTTTTACCTTTTTTTAGTTTTTTTAGTTTTTTTAGTTTTTTAGCTTTTTTAGTTTTTTTATTAGTTTTTAGTTTTTTTTTTAGTTTTTGCCTTTTTTTAGTTTTTTCAGTTTTTTTTAGTTTTTAGTTTTTTACCTTTTTTTAGTTTTTTTTAGTTTTTTAGCTTTTTTAGTTTTTTTTCTTTTTAGTTTTTTTTGTAGTTTTTACCTTTTTTAGTTTTTTTCTTCTTTTGTATTAGTGTGAAATAATTCAGACGTCATATGCGGACAAACACGACGTCACTCGACAGACAGACAGACAGACATAACCCACAAACAACTTATTTTTATATATATTTATTCATATTTTTTTAGAATTCTTTTTCTCTTTTATTTTTCAGTTTTTTTCTTTTTTTTAGATTTTTTTCTTTTTTAGTTTTTTGTTTTATTTAGTTTTTTACCTTTTTTTAGTTTTTTTTAGTTTTTTTAGTTTTTTAGCTTTTTTAGTTTTTTTATTAGTTTTTATTTTTTTTGTAGTTTTTGCCTTTTTTTTTTCAGTTTTTTTTTAGTTATTAGATTTTTACCTTTTTTTAGTTTTTTTTAGTTTTTTAGCTTTTTTAGTTTTTTTTCTTTTTAGTTTTTTTTGTAGTTTTTACCTTTTTTAGTTTTTTTCTTCTTTTGTATTAGTGTGAAATAATTCAGACGTCATATGCGAACAAACATGACGTCACCTGATCCACAGATCCACACACAGACAACTTATTTATATATATATAGATATATATATATATATATATATATATATATATATATATATATATATATATATATATATATATATATATATATATATATATATATATATATATATATATATATTTTATCTATCTATATATATAAAAATAAGTTGTCTGTCTGTGGATCTGTGGATCAGGTGACGTCATGTTTCTGTGTCGGCTGACGTCATGTTTTCGACTGACGAAATTACATTGGGACACAAATGACGACCAGGACACCGGCACATAGGGAATATAAATGACGACCGGGACACTCAAAGAGAAAGCGACCGGGACACAAGGAATGTTCAATTAGCAATCACCATCAACAAAACACCGTCAACAAACCATCACAAATGACGACCGGGACACAGGGAGTATAAATGACGACCAGGACATAAGTAAAAAAAAAACTAAAAAAAAAGGTAAAAACTACAAAAAAACTAAAAAGAAAAAAACAAACTAAAAACTAATAAAAAAAACTAAAAAAGCTAAAAAACTAAAAAAAAAACTAAAAAATAAAAAAAACTAAAAAAAGGAAACAAAAAGAAAAATAAAGGAGAAAAACAAAACTAAAGAAATAAAAATAAAAAAAAAAACTAAAAAGAAAAAAGAAAAAAAACTAAAAAAACTAAAAAAATGTAAAAACCAAAAAAAAACTAAAAAGAAAAAAAGGGGAAAAATACAAAAATTTATTTCATCATTTACCATTTCAAAAACGAATGTATATACAGACTGGGACACCGGAATACAAATGACGACCGGGACACAGGGAATATAAATGACGACCGGGACACAGGGACACAACTACAACGGGGACGCCGGGGGGCACAGGGGGATATATAAATGACGATGGGGTCACAGAGAATGTTCGATTAGCAATCACCATCAACAAAGCTCAAGGGTAATCATTAGAATCATGAGGTATAACTAAAAAAAACTAAAAAAAAGGCAAAAACTAAAACCTGAAAAAAAAACCAATTCAAAAACTAATGTATATACAGACTGGGACACCGGGACACGAATGACGACCGGGACACCGGGACACAAGGAATATCAATGACGCCCGGGACCCTCAAAGAGAATTCACAGACTGGGACACCGGGACATAAATGACGACCGGAACACATTGAATATAAATGACGACCGGGACACCGGGGGGCACACGGGGATATATAAATGACGACGGCGACACAGGGAATCGTCGATTAGCAATCACCATCAACAAAGATCAAGGGCAATCACTAGAATCATGAGGTATAGATCTGAATACGGATTGTTTTCCCATGGACATTATATGTTGCATGTTCAAGAGTCGGTAAACCTGACAATCTATTTATATGCACAGACAATGGGACAGCAAAGAATGTTGTATATTTGCAAGTTAAGCGCCACCCCAACACCTAGTTGGTGGGGCGCTTCGCGCCCCCCCAAGCCCCCCCGCGAGCGTAAGTCGTTACGCGCCATATTAGTTACGCGCCATTGTAGTTGTGTCCCTATGTCCCACCTGTGAATATAGATAGATTTATATATGTGTTTCAAACTACGTAAAAATTGCGAATATACAACATTCTTGGCTTTCCCATTGTCTGTCCATATACAAAGCCGTATGTACTAATAATGACGTCATATGCAAACGCTCTTTTTACAAACAAACAAACATGCATACACACAACTCGTTTTTATATAGATAGATAGATAGATAGATACAATACAAATTAACTACGTAAAACTTGTGAATATACAACAGTCTTCGCTGTCCCATTGTCTGTGTGTATAAATAGATTGTCAGGTTTACCGACCCTCAAAGATGCAACATACAATTGTACATTGGTAAAGCAATCTGTATTAAGATCTATACCGCATTTTTCTAGTGATTGCCCTTGAGCTTTATTGATGGTGGTTGCAAATGCTAATCGAATTGGGAATTGCAATCTTTTAAATTGAAAAAGCAGATCCGTTGGAATCATGGGAATGCGAGGAATAAGAACAGCCTCACCCTCATAAGGCCCTGTCAAGATTGTGGCATCTATTAGGTTTTCCATTGTTTTTTTTTTACGGCAAGTCGTCATTTATAACTGCATCTCGCAAATGAATGTATTGTTCAGAGCGGAGCTTGGTCTGATTCAGGCGGATATATAGCAAACGTTCTGATTCAATTTTAGCATACATATCCACGACAAATTGGTGAAACAATTCACGGCATTTTAAAATATAATTTTCTTCATCCTGCCGAATCATTAGTCTATAGGAATAATAATGCATTGCACTGCATTTCTTATTCATTTCTTTGTTAGTGGCTGGATTCATCAATTTAATATTAAAGTGATAGCCGTCGGCTCCATCCCAAAAAATGATAGGATATTGTAGGGCATCGTAGCATCGATGAGTTTCAGCAATTCTTAACAACTGAGCGTTTCGCTTATGTAGAATAATATCTCGAGGTAAAAACTGATCACCGACCATAACGATTGCCACTTCGTCGATAGTCGGAGCATTGTATCTACGCACATGTTGGCCAGGAGGCGTTTTGTCAGCGGAAATAACAATTTTATGAGTATCAGTAGGCATCAAATCGATGGCTGTTTTGAACAGACGCACTAAATTATTATTTTCGTGGAAAAGATGTTGCAATTGGGAAACGATTGTCCTTTCAACGTTGGGAGAAATTTCGCAACGTGCATTCAATTCAGAATTTCTATCACTGATGAAGTACAATTGTAAAAATTTATGATTCTCGCCTGAGAATGGTAGAAGGGACCCTGCTTTATGATAAATTTGCCCTTTTACTTTGAAAGTAGACATAAATTGATCTGGATTTTCGATTTGGGCTCCAAACGACGTCATTTGGAAACATGAGTTGTATTGTCTGATTTTTGACAAAAAACGCTTAGATTCTGACGTAGTTCCAGTAAGGAAAGTCTTCAATGGCTCTGGTGGTGCAGCCAATAGAGGAAGTTTAACTTTTCCTGAGGCGCAACACATTCCCATTGTTTCACCATTGAATTTCAAGGCCTTGCAATAGGGACAAATTTTAGACATTGTCCCGATTTGAACACATCTACTCAAGCTATAATCATCGACTGGGTTGTACCTGAATGCCAGGCGATAATTTTCAGATTGCTCTGATTCCTCGGCACGCTCTCTTTTCTTACTTTCTCTATCAGCAGCAAGCCTGATTTCTTGCTGTTCTTGTAATTCCTCGGCACGCTTTCTTTTCTTACTTTCTCTATCAGCAGCAAGCCTGATTTCTTGCTGTTCTTGTGATTCCTCGGCACGCTTTCTTTTCTTACTTTCTCTATCAGCAGCAAGCCTGATTTCTTGCTGTTCTTGTAATTCCTCGGCACGCCTTCTTTTTTCACATTCTCTTTTAGCAGCAAGTCTGCTTCTGCGTTGCTCTGGTAGTTCCTCGGCATGCTTTCTGTTCTTTCTTTCTCTATCAGCCTCAAGCCTGTTTCCCTGCTGGTCTTTTGATTCCTCGGCACGCCTTCTTTTTTCACTTTCTCTTTTAGCAGCAAGTCTGCTTCTGCGTTGCTCTGGTAGTTCCTCGGCATGCTTTCTGTTCTTTCTTTCTCTATCAGCCTCAAGCCTGTTTCCCTGCTGGTCTTTTGATTCCTCGGCACGCCTTCTTTTTTCACTTTCTCTTTTAGCAGCAAGTCTGCTTTCGCGTTGCTCTGGTAGTTCCTCGGCACGCTTTCTTTTCTGACTTTCTCTATCAGCAGCAAGTTTTTTGGCATAGACTCTTTGAGCATCTTCATCAGTCATTGTAAACTTAAACATTAATAGAATTCTACGCGAACATATGTCTTATATAACTTGAATGACGTCACCTTCAAAGCAAAAATGATGGCAACTAATTTCATGACGTCAGCCGAAACATGACGTCACCTGATCCACAGACAACTTATTTTTATATAGATAGATATCTATATATATAAAAATAAGTTGTCTGTCTGTCTGTGGATGTGTGGATGGATGTGTCAGGTGACGTCACCTGAAAAAACTGGATTAGGTGACGTCAAAACTGAAAAAACTAAAAAAAGGCAAAAACTACAAAAAAAACTAAAAACTAATAAAAAAAATAAAAAAGCTAAAAAACTAAAAAAACTATAAAGGTAAAAACCAATAAAAAACTAAAAAAAAAACTGAAAAAACTAAAAAAAGGCAAAAACTACAAAAAAAAAACTAAAAACTAATAAGAAAAGTAAAAAAGCTAAAAAACTAAAAAAACTAAAAAAAACTAAAAAAATGTAAAAAACTAAAAAAAATAAAAAATAAAAAAAAACTAAAAAAAAGGAAAAAACTGAAAAATAAGCTAGAATAAAGGTAAAAACCAATAAAAAACTAAAAAAAAAGGAAAAAACTAATAAATGACGACACTCAAAGAGAAAGCGACCAGGACAAAAACTAAAAAAAAAGGCAAAAACTACAAAAAAACTAAAAACTAATAAAAAAAATAAAAAAGCTAAAAAACTAAAAAAACTAAAAAAAGGTAAAAAACTAAAAAAACTAAAAACTAAAAAAAAACTAAAAAAGGTAAAAACTAAAAGAACTAAAAAAGAAAAAAATAAATGACGACACTCAAAGAGAAAGCGACCAGGACAAAAGGAATGTTCGATTAGCAATCAACAAAGCACCGGGACACAGGGAGTATAAATGACGACCAGGACACAAGTAAAAAAAAAAAAATTAACAAAACTAAAAAGAAGGTAAAAACTACAAAAAAACTAAAAAGAAAAAAAAACTAAAAACTAATAAAAAAACTAAAAAATCTAAAAATCTAAATAAACTAAAAAAGAAAAAAAAGGAAAAAAATAAAGGAGAAAAACAAAACTAAAAAACGAATGTATATACAGACCGGTACACCGGGATACAAATGACGACCGGGACACAGGGAATATAAATAACGACCGGGACACAGGGACACAACTACAACGGGGACACCGGGGGAAACAGGGGGATATAAATGACGACCGGGACAAAAAAACTAAAAAGAAATAAAAACTAAAAACTAATAAAAAAAACTAAAAAATCTAAAAATCTAAATAAGCTAAAAAAGAAAAAAAAAAGGAAAAAAATAAAGGAGAAAAACAAAACTAAAAAACGAATGTATATACAGACCGGGACACCGGGATACAAATGATGACCGGGACCCGGGACACAGGGAATATAAATGACGACCGGGACACAGGGACACAACTACAACGGGGACACCGGGGGAAACAGGGGGATAACCTGACAATCTATTTATATGCAAAGACAATGGGACAGCAAAGAATGTTGTATATTCGCAAGTTTTACGTAGTTAAAACCATATATATATATATATCTATATTCACAGGTGGGACATAGGGACACAACTACAATGGCGCGTAACTATTATGGCGCGTAACGACTTACGCGCGCGGGGGGGCTTGGGGGGGGGGCGCGAAGCGCCCCCACCAACTAGGTGTTGGGGTGGCGCGAAGCGCCACCCCAACAGCTAGTATATATATATATATCTTTCTATATTCACAGGTGGGACATAGGGACACAACTACAATGGTGCGTAACTAATATGGCGCGTAACGACTTACGCGCGCGGGGGGGCTTGGGGGGCGCGAAGTGCCCCCACCAACTAGGTGTTGGGGTGGCGCGAAGCGCCACCCCAACAGCTAGTATATATATATATACGTAGTTAAGTTAAGTCTTACGTAGTATTGCCACACGCACATATACTAATCTGGCTACATAATAAAATTACGTCTAACGAAATTGATGATGTGATTTCCACTGAAATACCTGATGAAAATGTCGATAAGGGGTTATATGATATTGTTGAAAAAAATATGATACATGGACCTTGCGGTGCATTGAACGAAAATTCACCATGCATGGCCAAAGGAAGGTGCACAAAGCAATATCCTCGACGTTTAGTATCCAACACAATTACTGGCAATGATGGTTACCCACAATATAGAAGAAGATCTACTGAAGATGGCGGTAAAACAGCAATAATAAAGAAGCGTAACGGTACCACCATCGAAGTAGATAACCAGTGGGTTGTTCCATATTCCCCATTATTATCAAAAACATTTAATGCACACATAAACGTTGAATACTGTAACTCCGTAAAGGCAATCAAATACATTGGTAAATACGTCAACAAAGGCAGTGACATGGCAGTTTTTGGCTTTCAGTCTGAAATCAAAGATATCGACGAAATCGTACAATATCAGGCTGGAAGATACATAAGCAGTAATGAAGCAGTTTGGCGAATTCTTCAACGTGTTATTTTCTCGGACACCAACGTGCAACAAAGAGCCCTGAATACACCGGATACAAAGTTAACTGCTTTCTTTTCGCTATGCAAAAATGATTCTTTTGCGAAAAAACTGCTGTATACTGAAGTGCCTTCGTATTGCACGTGGAATACTAAAAATAAAGTATTTGAACGTCGAAAACAGAGTAAGTCAGTCGACGGCCAACCTACCATCTTCAAAGATACCACGATAGGAAGACTCTACACCGTTCACCCCAATCAACATGAATGCTTCTTTCTACGCCTGCTTTTGGTGAATGTACCCGGTCCGACGTCCTTTGAGTATTTGAGAACTGTAAACGGTACTATACATGACACTTACCGTAGTGCATGCCAAGCTCTGAATTTATTGGAGAATGACCAACACTGGGATAACTGCATCAATGACGCGTGCGAAACGTCAACTCCAAGTCAAATTCGTGCATTGTTTGGCATCATACTAACAACTTGCTCTCCATCAGCTCCTACAGAGTTATGGAAAAAATTTAAATCAAAAATGTCCGAAGATTTACTCCATCGATAACGGTTAGAGACGTCAGATATGACTTTTGATTTTACATCAGAAATTTATAACTACACTTTAGTTATTATAGAAGATTTGTGCGTATGTATGGCAAACAAACTTCTTCAGGATTTTGGAATGCCTTCACCTAATCGTACCGCTCCTGTTTCGACATGTGTAGAATTGGATCGTGAACAAAGTTACAGTACGAGTGATCTATTGTCGTATCTACAAAATAACAGTTCCAAGTTAACGTCGGAACAAAAAGACATTTATGATACGATAATGCATTGTGTCGATAACAACGTTGGAGAAATTTTCTTTTTGGATGTGCCAGGAGGTACTGGTAAAACGTTTGTGATAAAACTGATTCTGGCATCAGTTCGATCAAAAAATGATATAGCGTTGGCAATTGCGTCGTCCGGAATAGCCGCAACGTTGCTGCCTGGTGGAAGAACTGCTCATTCCGCTTTGAAATTGCCTCTGAATTTGCATTCTACAGAAACTCCCACGTGCAATATTTCCAAATCATCTGGGATGGGTAAAGTATTGCAGCAATGCAAACTTATTATTTGGGACGAGTGCACAATGGCACAAAAAAAAATTGCTCGAGGTTCTGGATCAATGTTTGAAAGATTTGCGAGGGAATGCGACCCTATTGCAGCACATTAATATTGCTTGCGGGAGATCTCAGGCAAACATTACCTATATTACCTAGATCAACCCCTGCAGACGAAATGAATGCTTGCCTGAAAAGTTCTAATTTATGGGCACACGTAAAAACATTAAAATTAACTACAAATATGCGTGTCCGATTGCAAAACGATGACTCTGGTCAAACATTTTCAGATCAATTACTGGCAATTGGGAACGGAAAGCTCCCAGTAGACTCAATTTCAGGACGTATACAACTACCTGCTGAATTCTGTAATTTAGTGACGTCCAAAACTGAATTGATTGAAAAAGTGTTTCCGAATATTCTAAACAATTATAAAAATAATAAATGGCTAAGAGAAAGAGCGATTCTTGCACCCAAAAATATAGACGTCCACGAAATCAACAACATTGTTTTGACCAAAATTCGAGACCAGGCAGTCCTTTACAAGTCAGTCGACACAGTTTTGGAACCAAATGAGGCGGTTAATTATCCATCTGAATTTTTAAATTCCATAGATCCTTCAGGGTTTCCACCACACGTGCTACAACTAAAAATAGGCGTACCAATAATACTTTTAAGAAATGTAAACCCACCAAAGCTTTGCAATGGCACTCGACTTGCCGTAAAAAAAAACAATGGAAAACCTAATAGAGGCCACAATCTTGACAGGGCCTTTTGAGGGTGAGGCTGTTCTTATTCCTCGCATTCCCATGATTCCAACGGATCTGCCTTTTCAATTTAAAAGATTGCAATTCCCAATTCGATTAGTATTTGCAATCACCATCAACAAAGCTCAAGGTCAATCATTGGAAAAATGTGGTATTGATCTTAATACTGATTGTTTTTCCCATGGACAATTGTACGTTGCATGTTCGAGGGTCGGTAAACCTGACAATCTATTTATATGCAGCGACAATTGGACAGCGAAGAATGTTGTATATTCGCAAGTTTTACGCAGTTAATTTGTATTGTATCTATCTATCTATCCATCTATCTATATAAAAACGAATTGTGTGTATGCATGTTTGTTTGTTTGTAAAAAGAGCGTTTGTATATGAGGTCATTATTAGTACATAAGGCTTTGTATATGCACAGACAATGGGAAAGCCAAGAATGTTGTATATTCGCAAGTTTTATGTAGTTCAAGACACATATATAAATCTATCTATATTCATGGGTGGTACACAGGGACACAACTACAATGGCGCGTAACTAATATGGCGCGTAACGACTTACTTGCGCGGGGGGGCTTGGGGGGGGGCGCGAAGCGCCACCCCAACAGCTAGTATAGTATATATATATATATATATATATATATATATATATATATATATATATATATATATATATATATATATATATATATATATATATATATATATATATATATATATATATATATATATATATATATATATATATATATATATTCACAGGTGGGACACAGGGACATAACTACAATGGCGCGTAACTAATATGGCGCTTAACGACTTACGCGCGTGGGGGGGGGCTTGGGGGGAGTGCCCCCTCCAACTAGATGTCTGATTAGCTAGTCTGATTATCTGATTATAAAAATAAGAGACTTGGTTTATTTTGTGCACTTGCAATTGTCCTTTATTGGAAAGGTATGCTATTATGGATTCAAGACGAACCATGTTGACATTTGCCCTTTGGGTTATTCATGATGCATCAAGTCGATCCTGCCGAGGACATCATGCTTTTTTCCGGGCTTATGTGGCCTTGAAACTAAAAAAATTTAAAATCGAGCAAATATTGTGAGACTCGTAACTATAAGCGATTTTTATGCATTTGGATTTTAAAAAAATCAGAACCATTAAAAAATCAGATTCTTTTCATGTATGTATTGATATAAAAACTCCTTTTTTAGAGTTACGGTTACTGCTATAATTTTGCTACCTCGAATTTTTTTTATTTAGAGAATTAGCTGATTTTATAGTTTTTGATTTAAAAGCAGTTTTATTTTGAATTTTAAATCGATTGGTGATGAGAACAAAAAAACACAAACCCATAAAATAGGTGATTTTTGGATTATAGTCCGTATCTTGCTGCATTGTGAGGTGTGCCTGAGTTGTAATAAAGATTATAGGGGTTATTATGGTAAACTTCTGATAAATATTGCTAATTCTCAGGAAATAATATCAATACTATTAGGCTCCTTATTTTATGCAATTTCGGATATCATGGCTGCTTTTCTGGCAATGCTGACATTTGAAAACGGATTAAGAATGCTAATCCGGCTTCTGTTTATTTAAGAATTAACGACGCTTCTTGACTACTAAGGTCCCTGCGTCGGCCCTGCAGTGCATTCCTGCAGCGTGATTCGATCTCTGGGTCCCGTATTACCAAGCTAAGGTCAAATCCACTGCACCACCACAGGACAACCGGCTTCTGTTTGTATAGGGTTTTAACTATTTTAAAAGCACTATGGGTGACATGTTGCCCGTATGTACACTAGAGGGTAAAGCATGGAGAGATGCGTTTTTTTATTTGTTTTTTTGTCTATTCCTCTACTTTAAGTTGTTGTATGTTTGATTAAATGTTAAATGCAGTACTGTTTGAGAAGTGACTATGTACCCTACTACCATGTTGGCTTCTGATCAGCTACACAGAAGGAAGGGGGTAGCACCACCAAAGCAGGACTTAGGAAAATTGGAGAACAAAAGGCGTCGGATACGAGCACGTCCGATAAGTGCCGTTCGACTTATCATTCGTGGTTTATTCCCTTGGACTAAATAAAACTCTTTTGGTATTTTCTTCTGAACAAACCAAAAAAATAAAATGGTAAAGTCTATGGGGTCTTAGAAGAAGTGAAACACAAAACAACAATACAGGATTCTTTTATTTACATTAGAAATATAAAAAAAAAAAAAAAAACCTGTGCCCGATAATTTTTTACAGCTTAAAGACAAAGCAGTCTTGTTTCTTATGCATTTTGTATTCTCTCTAAAGCGACAGTTTTCAATAATTCTACAAACATAGAAAGTATCGTCGGCCGGTTTGTATACGCAAGTTTTGTGGATGGATGTTGCATATGCTGCCAATCAACAATTTTGTTCATTTGATGTTACAACTTCTCTCTTTACTTCCTTCACTGTAAACTATGACGTCATAATAAAAGGAAAGTATTTGAAGGGTCAAATGATTAATTGACTGGAAGAAGTAACATAGGACGATTAAGTCGTCTTTTTTCCTTGCTCAAATGACTATAAAGTGAGCCTTTGAGCCCACTACGCCCATAACATAAATGTTTGAGAACAAACTCAGCTACCCTTCCGGTTTATTTATGTAAGTTTTTTGGATGGGTGTTGCATATGCTGCGAATTAACAATTTTTTTCATTTGATGTTTCATCTTCTCTCTTTACTTCCTTCACTGTAAACTATGACGTCATAATAGAAGGAAAGTATTTGAAGGCCCAAACGATTAATTGACTGGAAGAAGTAACATAGGACGATGAAGTCGACTTTTTTCCTTGCTCAAATGACTGTAAGGTGAGCCTTTGAGCCCACTACGCCTATAATATAAATGTTTGAGAACAAAGTCAGCTACCCTTCTGGTTTATTTATGCAGGTTTTTTGGATGGGTGTTGCATATGCTGCCAAGCAACAATTTTGTTCATTTAATGTTTCAACTTCTCTCTTTACATCCTTCACCGTAAACTATGACGTCATAATAGAAAAAAGTATTTGAAGGGCCAAACGATTAATTGACTGGAAGGAGTAACATAGGACGATGAAGTCGACTATTTTCCTTGCTCAAATGACTGTAAAATGAGCTTTTGAGCCACCTACGCCCATGATATAAATGTTTGAGAACAAACTCAGCTACCCTTCCAGTTTATGTACGCTAGTTTTGTGGATGGGTGTTGCATATGCTGCTAAGCAACAATTTTGTTCATTTAATGGTTCAACTTCTCTCTTTACTTGCTTCACCGTAACTTTGTATTTTTAAGCAATTTCAATGATGAATTATACTATTATTTTCTTTCAGGTCTATCGTTCAAACGGCAATTGACGATATGAATCAATCTATTGAATCAGACGTGATGGTTAGAGCTGTGCACGATGTAAAAGGGATTGATATGGGATCGGGTCTAGTCCGATACAAAGCTGAAGTTGACTTTGATGGCCGAGAACTGACTCGATCTTATCTCGAAAAACAAGATTTGGAGCTTTTACTTGAGGTTTATTTTTTCATGTTTACCTATCCCTAAAGGGTGTTAAGTTGCAACAATACTGTATCGTAAATTATTTTTAAAGTAATTTAAATCATTTTCTATTTTTTTCTAAGATTTATTCAAATTTCTTATTTGTTGACTCTTACAGGTTAGTTATTTTTGTATAGAAAAAAGGTGTGGAATTCACAATCTCAATCTGAGCCCCCTCCCTCTGCCTCCTGAACTAACCTAAGTTGTTCAAGGGAACAATCAAATCTGTCAGATGAATTGCAATTTAGTGTTTTATTTCTTTTAACCCTGGATTCCTGAAAACAGGTCCACCCAAAATGGAAAGGCTGTTTAGCCTTTCTCAATTCTAAAAAAATAGTGTCGCATAAAAAGGAAAAAGGTCCTAGGTACTTGCCCGAGGCACAGAGATCTCAGGTGCTCAAAATAATTAACCAATTAATCAATAATAATTTAATGAATCAAAGAATAGTCTAAAAACAATCAAAAAACAAACTATTAATTAATTAATAAATTGAAAACAGTTTTGTTAATAAATGAAAATTTTGGAAAAATTTGGCCTGGAAATTTCTTGGGACATAAGGGGGGGGGTGCTAATCAAAATTTTGCCCCGGGTGCAAGAGGGACCGGAATTGTCATTGCATTATTAGATTTGGGAAAGATGGAAAGTAGGAGAAAATAGTAATGAGTAAG
The DNA here is from genome assembly GCF_032884065.1 of Artemia franciscana. Taxonomy (NCBI): domain Eukaryota; kingdom Metazoa; phylum Arthropoda; class Branchiopoda; order Anostraca; family Artemiidae; genus Artemia; species Artemia franciscana. Next base: position 20,558,663 of record NC_088883.1, on the reverse strand, counting down.
GAGTAGTAGAAGTAAGAAAGTAGTAAGGAGTATGATTAGGAGAAAGTATAATTGCGATTTCCTAATTAAGCACAAAATTAATTGTGGAAAATGTTTCAAGTGAAATTATTTTCAATATCCTAGTGATTTCATTTCTTCATGAGAGTAAAAAGGACGACGATGTTAAGTATTAAAATACTGAGCGCGTTTAAAGCTCTACTTTTTTGTTTTATCCTGGATAAGTTGTTGTATTTTTCATTGGGACTTGGATATTTTTTGCTTGAGTGGTTTGATAATTGGTTGAGTGGTTTGATAAGTAGCTTGGATAGTGGTTTGATAATCTGACGAGTCGATTTTGTTCTGGACTGTTAGAGAAAAATAAATTATTTGATAAACTTATAATTTATAGTTTATTTTTCTGTTCAGTCTGTTCAGTTCAGTAATTTCAGTAATGAAATAATGGTCTTTCGAAGAGTATTGTCCAACATATCCTGGCTCAGACCACAATGGAATCAACTGAAAGAAGTGGGATACTGACAATTTTCTTATCTCAGTTGGCTTCTGACTTCTTTTAAGATACATCTAATGATAAGTTCAGACACGCCGGAAAACGGTCTCCAGGCTTATAAAAGTGGCGGCTTAGCCTGAAAAAAACGTTACTGAAAGCGGCGGCTTAGCCTGAAAAAAACGTTACTGAAAGCGGCGGCTTAGCCTGAAAAAAATGTTACTAAAAGCGGCGGCTTAGCCTGAAAAAACGTTACTGAAAGTGGCGGCTTAGCCTGAAAAAAACGCTACTGTGGGCCATTTCTTTCAAATAGGAAAAAAAAATTAATTCCAGTAAACGTTTTCCATCCACAATAGCCGTTTCTTTCTGGATAGAAAAAAGGTGAATACTGTTATAAACCGTTAATGAAGATTAGAACTCATAAGTGCTGTGCAAAATACATCTACTGGCAAATCTCATTCTCAATTCAACTTCAATGGCAACACTAGTGTATCTAACGAGGGGAGAAGGGGGAGGGGGGCAATGGATACATTTATCCCCGAGCAGAGAATCCGTTGGAGCACTAATTACATAATTGGTCTATACATCATGTTTGCAGTTGTAGCTTCAATTTTAGACGAACATCGCTTAGCCCAAAATTGATTATTTTGAGAAAAATATTCATAAGAGATAGGTCCACCTACGTTGGTCGGAAGGTGGGGCAAAAGGTGACATAATCCCGAGAGCCAAAAAATCTGCCTACATATCTGAAGAGTATTTGCAAAGCTCCTGATTTCAGTTTGTGGGAGAAGGGGTAAAATGTGACATTGCCAAGGGTACTAAAAAATCTACCTACGTATCTGCAAAGCTTCTGATTGGAATGAAAGTGACAGGCTTCAATGGTAAATTCCATTCTGATTCCAAACATCTTATGTGACAAAAGGAAGGGGATCTGAGTTTGTTCTCAAACATTTATATTATGGACGGAGTAGGCTCAAAAGCTTGCTTTACAGTCATTTGAGCAGGGAAAAAAGTCGACTTCATTGTCCTATGTTGCTCCTTCCAGTCAATTAATCATTTGGTCCTTCCAATAATTTCCTTCTATTATGATATTATGACGTCATAGTTTCAAGTTTTGTTTTTTACTTCTTCTTTTTTTTGTGGCTCACTTTTGTCCTTTCTATGGCCCCTTAAAAAACGTCTGAAAAATATTCAGTTCGTTTTCAATTTGTTTAGAAATGTATTAAAAAAAAAAAAAAAAGGCAATAGGGGTACATAATGTGGCGGATCAGGTGATATCATTCTTGAGACGACATGGCATGATTCTGTGGTTAGTTTTAATAACGGTAAATGTTTCATAATGTTAAATGTTGCACTTGTAACAACAACACTTGCAATAACGCTACATGTTGTAAACGTGACAGCAAAAAGAAATACTAGCGAAAGAAGAAAAACAAAGCAATAAAATCATCAATCTGCAATAAGTCTTTTCGTAAGAGAATGATAAATTTAATGTTGATGAGCAATCAAAGAATTTGCATGATTTTTAATTCCAGATAAACCATGCATTGAAGTCCTTGATAGGGTTTAATAAGAATTATTGATTGACGCGCATATAGATGCTTGAATTTCTTTTTTTTTTCATCGTCCTACGGTGAAATAATGGGAAAGTAGAGTTAACATGGATATAAGGAGTATTAAGAGGAGGGGAAAGGGAAAATTTCTTGTAATCAGTAGTGAGGCCTTTTTTAATTTAGGCAGACACGTACCTGCTACTCATTTCTTCCTTTAAAGGTTTAAGGTGAACGGCGATTCCCTGAAGACGCAGGTGTTATTAATTTTCTAAGAGATGCAGGTGTCTATTACGTCATAGGGAATGCTTTTCTTTTGTTATTATGCTTAAAAACCTAAGGGTGTAGGGGAAATATTCAGGGGCTTTTTTACCCTAGGATTTCTTTGGTTTTATCCAACAGAGAGTCTTTAACAAACCTGTAGAGGCTTCCTTATTCCAGGATTTCTGTGATTGTTAACCTGATAGAATTTAGGTGATACGTAATATGGTGTGTATATTACGTAATAGGACTTATTAGAGGGCCAGGTAAAAAGCTGTTACGTAATAGGGTTTGTTTACTTTTGGTTGTTACGTAAAAGGAAATGTTAGAGTCCAATTTATTAAGACATTTTTCTTCAAGACGTTTCATGGTACCCCAAGACGTTTTCTTCGACATTTTTCTTCAAGACGCTTTTCTTATTGATTTCTTTAGTTCTTACCTAATATTTTCTCTGATTCTTAACAAACCTACGAAGGTAAGGTGGGGAAACAGGGCCTGCTAATGGGGGACTTCCAAGACGCTGGACCCTAACGGGACCCCTAGCATGCATTTTCAACGAGGCTTCCTAACCTAGCCACCGGAGGGCCTCAGCATCCATTTTCACGGGGGGGATACCATCAATTTCAACTGGGACCCTAGCATCCAATTTCATCGTGGACCGCGTAATGTAACCACCAGGGACCCTAAAAACTGTTTCAATCGTGAGCTCTAGGGGTCCTAGTAGTCAATTCCATCGAGAGGACCCTAAAAACCATTTTCAATGGAGCCCCCTAGCAACCAATTCCATCAGGAGTCCTAGCAGTCTATTCCGACGGGGCCCTAGCATCCAATTTCATTGGTAGCCCCTAACCATTGGGGCCCTGGCACCCAATTCAACCAGGTCCCTAGCGAGTAATTCCACCGGAGGGCCCTAGCAACAAATTTCATCGATAAGACGCTTTTAAAAGTTTTTCAAGATTTCTTTTGATATCATACAGTAGGGGAATGTTCACTTATGTTAAGGATGATGCTATCACGCATGAATTTCTAGACTTCAAAGTCTTTTGGGGGCTGCCGCTTTTAACAGAGGACAGCGCGCATATGGAATGCTACGTAATGACACTGCAAACTTGGGATGTTACATAATACATAAAAAATTTTATTTTCTTTTCAAGACTCTTTCTTCATGATTTCTTTACTTTTTACATAATAAGAAATGTTTACCTGAGTTAAGACATTCACACGCAACTTTTTTCTTCAGACCCCAATGGGAAATCCCTGCTTGTAACTTTGCACAGCACACACGTGGGTGCTATGTAATGATGATGTACACGCGGGATCTTGCATAATACTTTTAAGAGATTTAATTTTTTTCAAGACGTTTTTCTCCGGAAACCTATATATTTTAATGATTTTTTTCGCCATTAGGATTCAAAAGGGCATCTTCATCCAATGGAATGGAGCGTTAACCAGGTGGACTATGAAAACCTCTCTAATATTATGATTTATGAAATAGATTCTAGAAATAACCAATTCCACGCGTGGAGAATTCCCATGTCCCGCTTAATAGAATGATCAAATTGATCGCATGTTTCCAACCCTTTCCATATAATAGCGCAAAAACATCCCTATGCTATTGATTATTGTTCCATTAGATGCACCTGCCTATTAAAATGTTATTAATTTTCTTTTGTGATCTAGACAGGTTGAGCTACATAGCGGATGTTACATAGAATTTGTTTTAGATATTTCATTACTTAAATGTTTACGTATGGAAGACTCGTCCTAGAACAATTAATCTAAAAAGACACAGACTTTAAATTATAAACAAAAGTTTTATTAATAAAAAAACGTACACAATCATGAAATCACAGAAAGATCAGTCAAAACTCAACAAACAAAAAACAAAACACGAAAAAACCTCGTATAATATAAAATATAAGCAACATGAAATCACATAAAAAGCAGTTCAAATGCAATAAATGGAAAAGCAAAACGTGAATAAACCTTATAAAGGATAAAATATAAACAAAAAGAACCTTGAATACAAGAAAGACGGGGGTCCAGGCAACAATTGCAAAGGGGGTGTCATTAGAGATATATTAAAGCCATATTAAGAGGCATTTCTGAGAGGTTTTAATGGAAATGCTACATTTCTTTGAGTCGTGACTATGCATATTCACGCCATCTTGACAGTACGTGGCTGACTAACCCTTTAGCCAGCAATTCCAGCAGGACCCCCTAACATCTAATCCCACCGGAAGGCCTAGAAACCAATTGTATTGGGACTGTAGTGAGCGATTTCAGTGGGGCCTCTAACATCTAATTTAAGAGGGAGGCCTCCTAGCTACCAATTCCAGGGGGAAGGTTTGCTCTTAGAGAAAAATTTTGACGAAATTAAGAGTTGTTTCTGATAGGTTTAAATGGAAATGCGACGTTTCTTTGAACCATGGCTATGCATATTCACGCCACCGTAACAATATGGGGTTAGCGTACCCTAACATGAAATTCCACCATGAAGCCTAGAAACCAATTTCAATGGGACCCTAGCGAGATATTCTAGCGGGGCCCCTAGCATCCAATTCTAACGGGGGCACCTGGTAACCAATTACAGAAGGGTGATTTGTACAGAAGAGATAAATTTAAACCAAATTAATAGTTATTCCTGAGAGCTTTGAATGGAAATGCTACGTTTTTTAGCCTTGACTAGGCAAACTCACGCCACCGCGATAATATGTGGTTAGCCCACCCTAGCAAGCGACTCCAGAGGAGGAAGGGATTTGTTATTAGAGATAAATTTAAACCAAATTAAGAGTTAATTCTGAGAGATCTCAATGAAAATGCGTCATTTATTTGACTGGATCTCAGATTTCAGTCCCCCCCTACAGCTGAAAAATTCTTTTAACACCTCCCAACTTAACTTTAAGCTGTAATCCGAGCAATTTACGTCACCATGTCAAACCATGGATGGAATACAGCACCCACTGCCATCCTTCGACGTGATGACTTCCACGGCAATTCACGTCACCATGACAATGTGTCTGCCTCCCTTGACAAACCTATGATACGCATTATCATTCCTAAGATATTTTTCAGATATTTTCTTAATAAAATTATGGTTTGTTCCGTCGATTCGTGTTTTTGCAAGCTACCCCTCAATTTGATTACCTCCATGACGATTCAGGCCACCATGCCAATACGTGGCTGGCTCGTGACATCCCTTTCACAAATATTATCATTGCTAAGGCAATCTTCCAAATAGTTTCTAGTTAACAATCATCCATTACATCCAATATTTCATTTTTTGTGTATATCACGTCATTTCACGCCATGCTGCCACTCTTTAACTGACCCTCCGGCACCTTATCATAAATTCTAGGACATTTTTTAAAAATGTATTTTTTAATATAGTGATTCTTCCCCCCTTCTAACACTCGGTTCCAATCGTTCCAACTCCGATTCTACTGGTTTCCGCTTCGGTTCAACCGATTCCCAATCTGGCCGTGGTTGCGTCAGTTCTGTTTTCTCCCACTTCTGTCCCCAGTTCTATAATTACGATAACGCCAATTCCGCTCCAAGTTCCGTCAATTCCAAGATTTAGTTTTACAGCTGCCTCCGTGATAATCTATCGAGGATCATTGACAATAGCTAGTTTATTATACGTTTTCGATCAGTATCATTTTTATATTGGAAGGATATAACACTCAAATGGAATTTGTTGCATGCTAATGTTTCTCTTCGTGAAACTTGTATTTTGATTTTCCTCATCGTAAAACTGGTTTTGTTCATGGAACTTGTTGCGTGCTGATTTTAGTTCATGAAACCTGTTGCATGCTGAGTTTTCCCTTCATGAAAATTGTACATTGTTTTTTCCTGATGACACTAATTTCGTTCATATAACTTGTTGCGTGGTGATTTTTCTTCGTGGAACTTGTTGGGTGCGAAATTTTTTTTTAAATAAAAAAGAGATAGAAGTCAATGAAAAGACAACAGACAAAACTGTGGCCAGTAGAGTGAAAAGATGAAAGACTGAAACAACGTGGACATTTCACCTGTGTGCAAACTACGCGTCTTTAGCAGAAGAGGAACAAAGATAAAAAGAAAAAAAACACTAAACTGAAAACAATTAAAACTACCACCGCCAATATCCGTAAAATACAATTGTCACAGCTGATCCACTTAGAGCAATTAGACTATTATATTTACTTAAATGAGAACATCAAAGCAACTGAGTAAAAAAAAATATGAAAATGTAAATTAAGTTATTTATTCTGTTACAAAAAATTAACTTAATTTCAATTTTTTATATTTTTTCCTCGGTTGCTTAGAAATAAATCTAATAGCTTCTTTTTCTTACGTGGATACATTGTGAATATATATTTTGTTAATAGTGATGGTGGTTTTATTTGTTTTTATCTTTGTTTCTCTTGTGCTGAGGATGCCTAATTTACATACAGGTGAAATATCCGCGATATTTTAGACTTTCATCTTTTCTCTCAACTGGTCGCAGTCTCGTTTGGTGTCTTTTTATTGAGTTTTACCTCTCTGTGGTTTTTTTAATGGCTGGCCAGTTTGGCTTAAGAACTTTCTTTCGTGCTGATTTTGTTCGTGAAACTTGTTTTACGTGGATTTTTCTCTTTGTGAAACTTGTACATTGATTTTCTCCTCATGAAACTGATTTCAATCATGGAGTTTTTGCATGCTGATTTTTATTCGTGGACCATTTTGCTTGATGATTTTTATTCGTGAAACTTATTGCATGTTGGTTATTCTCTTCGTGAAACTTGTATACTGATTTTTCTTCGTGAAACTGATTTTGTTCATGGAACTTGTTGCTTGCTGATTTCTGTTCGTGGAACTTGTTGCGTTTTGATTTTTTCGTGAAACTTGTTGCACGTTAAGGTTTCCATTCTTGAAACTTGTACATTGATTTTTCTCCTCGTGAAACTGATTTTGTTCATGGAACTTGTTGCGTGCTGATTTTTGTTCGTGGAGGTTTTTGCGTACTGATTTTATTCGTGAAGCCTATTGCATGTTGGTTTTTTCTCTTCGAAAAACTTGTACATTGATTTTTCTTCTCGTGAAACTGGTTTTGTTTGTGGAACTTGTCGCGTGCTGATTTTTGTTCGTGAAACTTCTCGCGTCCAAATTTTGTTCCTGAAACTTGTTGCATGTTCATTTTTCTCTTTGTGCAACTTTTACTTAGATTTTTCTCCTCGTGAAACTGATTATTATATTCCTGGAGCTTGGTGTGTGCTGCCCTTTATTCGTGAAACTTGTACAGTGATTTTTTCCTTGTGAAACTGATTCTGTTCATGGTACTGGTAGTGTGCAGGTTTTTGTTTATGCAACTTGTTGCATGTTGATTTTTCTCTTTGTGAAACTTATACTTTGATTTTTTCCTGGTGAAACTCATTTTCTCCATGGAGCTTCTTGAGTGCTGATTTCGGTTCGTGGAACTTGTTGCATCCTATTTTTAATTTTTGAAACTTGTTGCATGTTGATTTTTCTCTTTGTGAAACTTGTGCATTGATTTTTCTCCTTGTGAAACTAATTTTGTTCATGGAATTCGGTGCGTACTGATTTTTGTTCGTGGAACTTGTTGCACGTTGACTTCTCCTGGCGAAACTTTGACATTGATTTTTCTCCTTGTGAAATTGATTTGGTTAATAGAACGTATTGTGTGATGATTTTTCTCGTGGAACTTATAATCTGCTGGTTTTGTTCGTGAAACTAGTTGCATGTTGATTTTTCTCTTTGTACATTTATTTTTTTTTTCATGTGAAACTGATTTTATCCATGGAACCTGTTGCGTGCTGATTTTGTTAGAGAAGCTTGTTGTATGTTGGTTTTTCTCTTGGTAAAACTTGTACATTGATACTTTTCCTCGTGAAACTGAATGTGTCCATGGAACTTAATGTATGCGGATTTTTGTCCGTGGAACTTGTTGCGTACCGAGTTTCTTCATGAAATTTGTTATGTGTTGATTTTGAAACTTGTACATTGATTTTTCTCCTCGGGAAGCTGATATTGTTCATGGAACCCGTTGAATGGTCATTTTTATTCGTGAATCTTAATCTATCATGATGATAGATTAAGAATTGGCGAAATCGTAATCGAGGAATTGGGGACCGAAGTGGGGGAAATGGAACTGTTGAACCAGAGCCAGATTTGGATTTTGGTTGAGCCGAGGTGGAAACCAGCAGAATCGGAGGTGGAAACGTTGTAACCGAAGGTAAGAAGAGGGGAAAGTGGAATTGCATATCACTTGATTTTAAAAAAAATATTTTTTTAAATGTCTTAGGAATGAAGGTGGGGTGCCAGAGAGTCAGTCATAGTCTGGCACGATGGTGTGAAATGACATGGTAAATGACGATGGGTTGGCTTGCAAAAAGCATAAACAATTTGATTTAATGTATTTTTTAACAAGAAAATATTAGGAAAATGTCTTAGGAATGATAATATGTTTCATTGGGATACCACGAGTTAGCCACGTATTGGCTTGCTGCCATGAATTGCCAGGGAGTTCATCACATTGAGGGGTGACTTGCAAAAACACGAATCAATGGATCAAAGCATAATTTTATTAAGAAAATATCTGGAAGATTCTTAGAAATGATACTGCGTATCACAGGGTTATCACGGGAGGTAGCCACTTATTGTTACGGTGGCAATCCATAGCGTGACACGGTGGCGTGGATTGCTTGGACTAACATGTTCTACAGCTTAAAGTTAAGGTGGGAGGCGTTAAAAGAATTTTTCAGTGGTGGTGGCACTGAAATCTAAGATCCAGTCAAAGAAACGAGGCATTTTCATTAATACTTCTCAGAGATAACTCTCAATTTGGTTTAAATTTATCGCTCATAATAACCCCTTCCTCTGGAATCTGCTACTAGAGGGCCTCTGTTAGAATTGGATTTTAAGGGGGTTCTGCTGGAATTGCTCAATAGGGGTGGTTCAGCGACATATTGGCACAGCGAAATGAAATATGCATAGTCTTGGCTCATAGAAACGTGGCATTTTTATTAAAGCCCCTCAGAAATACCTCTTAACATGGTCTAGATTTACCTCTAATCACAAGCTCCCCTCCCCCTCTGGAATTGGTTGCTAGGACCCACGTCTTTCTATATGTCATGGTTCTTTTTGCTTATATTATATCCTACATCAAGTTTTTTCACGTTTTGTTTTTCCGTTTGTTGAGTTTCAACCGCTCTATCTTTGATATCATGATTTTATAACGTTTTCCTATTATTAATTTTTTTTTAAAATAAAAAGTCTGTGGCTTTTTATATTACTTTTTTCAGGACGAATCACGTAAAGAAATTTCTAAAACCAATGCTATGTAACTTCTGCTATGTAACTCAACCTGTCTAGATCATATTAAAAGATTAATAACATTTTAATAGGCAGATACATCTAATGGAGCAAAAATCAATAGTATTGGGATGCTTTTGTGCTCTTATGTGGAAAGGGTTGGAAACATGCAGTCAATTTAATCATTTTATTAAACGGGACATGAAATTTCTCCAGTTGCGGAATTGGTTTTTTCGTAGAATCAATTTCCTGAATCATTTTGCAAAGGTTTTCGTAGTCCAACTGGTTAACGCTCCATTCAATTGGACGGAAATGCCTATTCGAATCTGAACGAAAACAAACATCATTAGAATATAAAGGTTCCCTGAGGAAACTGTCTTGAAAGAAAATGAAATTTATTAAAAGTATTACGTAACATCACACGTGTACATCGTAACAACTGCGTGTGTGTTTTGCTCAGTTACAAGCGGGGATTCCCCACAAAACCCTGAAGAAACAAGTTACGTGTGAATGTGTCATCCTCAACACAGGTAAAACTCTTAAAGTATTTACGCTCATAAAGTCTTGAAGACTCCTTTTAAATCGGTTGCTAGGGTTCTCCCGGTGGAATTTACTCTTAGGGCCCCTAGAGACTCCCGGTTGAAATGGTTACTAGGTTTGCCCGTAGTTGGTTTAAGTCCCCGATGGAATTAGATGCTACGGTCCCGATGGAATTGGATGGTAGCCCCCTCCCACTAAAATTGGATGCTTGGCCCTCCCAGTGGTTAGGTTAGGTTGAGGGGTGCCAGTGAAATTGGAAGCTACAGGCCCTGTTGGAATTCCTTGTTAGGGCCCAGCTTCTTGAAGGTCCCCCACTAGCGGTTCCTAAAGTTCTTTTCCATCTTCCCTTCGTAGGTTTTTATAAGAATCAGAGAAACTATTTGGTAAGAACTAAAGAAATCATGAAGAAAAATTTCTTAGAAAATGTCTTGGGATGTCTTGAAAAGTCTTGAAGAAAAAATATCTTAAAAAAAAACGTCTTGGGATGTGTTGAAACATCTTGAAGAAAAATGTCCTGAAATGTATTTAAAAGTATTTTTTAAAAAATGTCTTGAAACGCTTAGAAAAATGTCTAGAAGAAAAATGTATAAATAAAACTCCTTGAGCCTAAGCTAGTGGACTCGAACATTCTCTATTAAGTAACAACCGAAAGTAAACAAACCCTATTACGTAACAGCTTTTTCCTGGCCCTCTAACAAGTCCTATTACGTAACATACAAACCCTATTACGTAACACCTAAACTTTATTAGGTAACAGTCACGGTAATTTTGGACTAAGGAAGGCCCTGAAGGTTTTTTAAGACGCTCTATTTGGTAAAACTGAAGAAATTCTAGGGTAAAGAAGCCCCTGAATGTTCCCCTACACCCTTAGGTTTTTAAGCATAACAAGTGATAGAAAAAACATTCCCTGTAACGTAACAGACACCTGCGTATCTTAGAAAATAAATAACACCTGCCTCTTGAGGGAATCGCCGTTAAACTTAAATCATTTAAAGAAGAAAGGAGTAGAGGGCGTTTGTCTGCCTAAATCCAAAATGGCCTCACTACTGTAATCCCACTGGAATCTTGTGATACCAAAACTCCCGTAGAGATCCTACAACATAATCCTAATGATAATTTTGAATGTTCTGAAAGAAATATCTATTCAGTTTCTGCTCTAATGAAATTTCAGATATAGTTGTTTATTATATAACATTTAATCAACAAAATAGTCCAAAACCTCACAGGTGAATCTTCAAAATTGTTTTGTTCATTCTATTTATATTTAATTTAGTTTCAAAGTTTCTTTTAATATTTGTGATGATGACATGTTTAATCTGCAAACAAGTCCATATTTTCATGGCAGAAACTTTAAATTTTTTGACGTTGATTTAATTACAAATTTGTTGCTTTTTTTCAGGAAGTTCACAGACTGAAAACGATTGATGAATTTGAATTTTTCATGTTGAAACACGGTGAGAATATTGTTGATACTTTGGGTGCTGAAATTGATCGAATAGAAAAGGAATTGAAGGTGGGTTAACTGTTTTTGTCTATTTTTTAGGATTTTTAGCCGAAGAACGTAGTAAGTGACATCCTCCCCCCTCCCTTCTTGCACTAACACGCAGCCTAAGGACGACCCTGACTGCGCCGAGGGAGTAGTAACCCTATACATGCAAAGTACATATAAAACAGCACTTTTGCAGGATTTAAGTCAGGGGGTGGATGAATTGTTACTAGAATAAAATATAGAAACTTTTTAAGAAAAAAAAATATGGTAAATTATGGTTGTCCACGCTCCTCCTTTGTGTTGGTGGGTCTGTTCTTGAAAGTGATGCATGTTATAGTTATATTACATTAGTATGATAATGACGAAATAGAAAAGGAATTAGAAGGTTAATTAAGCCTCCTTTTCTTAGCAATAAAAGGATTTATAAGTTTTTTATTTTAAATAAAGTTAATGATATGGTCAGCTGAAAATGTGTAGTTTTTATGTGTTTTTAACACACATTTTTTAATGTGTAGTTGTAGTTTTAGGTGCTTTTTCAAGAAGTTTTTTAGTTTTCGAAGCTTTTCATGTTTTTGGGTTTTTCCTGTTTTAACCACGAAATTTGATTCTTCGTCTTTGGGGCTTGTGATAGCAATTGTTAAAATAAACATCTTGTCCTTCCTAAAACAAAGCCGTCTCTGGTTCAGTCTTGGTCTCAGGAATCACCCCAGCTTTCGAATTTTCCTCTGAAATTTTTTTTTATATTTTTATCAATGAAGTGTTTTCCCAAAAAATTATTTCCTTAAATCTAACAATTCTTTGTACTTCCAGACAAAATGTAAAAGGTTTTCCCTGATATTTTTGCACATTGGGTAAAAGAAAGGACCTTCACCAACCCATATACTTCCTTCTTCCCCCGAGTGGTAATCCGTCTGCCGCCGTAGTTACCAAGTAGTTACCAGTAGTTACCTCTAAATTTATCCCCTGTACTCCTGTCTTAGAATAAACCTTTTCCCCCACGCCATATATATGTTGTTGTTTTTTTTCGAGTATAGGTTAACTTTGATAGTTGACTTATAACCGTTTTCTACTACTTCGCAGCAAATGCTATAAACAGGCGAATTCTTATGGATATAGAGATTACTAAAAATATCCCGGAAAATCTTAAAAAGATTTAGAGGCTTTAACATGTACCTCTCTCCTCTGTTCCTATGTGCGTGCATTATTTCAAGAAAGCCAGGGATTGAAAGGCGTATGTCATAATAGCAGCGTCAGTTACAACCTATTAAAAAACGAACTCAAGTCCCTAGTAACCTAAAATATAAAAGCATATTAAAAAAACATAAAATGAGGAAGAATTCCCATTTGAAGCTGATTCAGGAACGGTAGCTTTTACTTTGATTAATCTTATTCATGGAAATTTTGAAAACAGCTTGGAACCCCAAGAAAATGGTGTCACATCGAAATGAAAACAATGCCATTGGAAGCAAGTATCTTCTTTTTTATTTTATTGACCGAAACCACCCCATTTCTTCATAAAAAAACCTTTTCACAAGATTTTTACAGTATTTTTGAAAGCAACAGTGGGCCTTAGGCCCTTTTACCTCGGCCATAGTATGTCTTTTGCCTTATGTAAAAAAAAGTAGTAACGCTATTGCCTAGAACTGTTAGTGATCGCTCACAGTTTTAGGTCCAAAATAATAAGTCTCTGCCCCCTGTTTCTCAGTTTAAATATGCATTACAAACCATTAGAAACTGTTATGATTGTAGATCAAATACTGAGCACTTGACTATTTCAAATTAATGCTGATTTTTAACTGCAACATCGTAATTAATCCGAGATTTCAAGGAAAATTCCTTGCTAAAAATTTTGTTGTGTTCAGGTCGACTGAAATCTTAAAACTTTGGATAGTAGTTTAAAATAAGATATTTTGAAACAACTCACTTTTCTCAATTTCCAAGAGAAGAATAAACCTCGATTCTTTAAGAACTCATGGTAAAAATAAAGTTCAAGAACACAAAAATTCAGCAATACCTAGCAATTACGATTATTGTGCTTGGAGAATATTTTCAGAGTAGAGACATTCTTTTCGAGCCCTAATAGTCATAATAGGGCACTACAATATTCAGAATGCTACCTTTTTGCACAAAATGGGGCTGAATTTGTAATCTACCATGAGAGACCAAATATTTGTAAATAGAATGACCTGTTATGAATTAAATGATGCATTTTTTTAATCAAAAGATATTGGATTTTAAGTCTCACTGTTGTTCACTATAAACCTTATTTTTTAAGTTTGCTTTGATTTTATTTTCTATCCTTTTTTATAATTTTCTCTTGTTTTCAGAGACGGCACCCAGAGATTCGCCACTGTGATCTTGAACTCCTGTGATTTTGGAATTGGTCTCATCCTAATTTCTAAATATCAACTTATTAGCGTGTAAGAAGTTTTAAATTAAAAAAAATAGTGCGATATGCTTTAGGTTCACTAAATATGCATCCTCTATCTGAGAAAGTGGATGCTCCTCCCCTCCCTGACCAATGGTACCATATCCATATTTCAGAATGTGTGGCAATAATTAGTGTTTTAAATTTACGTTGAGGTCAATTTTATTTGATACAATGGTTGTTTCCTTCCCTTCTTTTTTCTGAGACGGAGTACCAACCAAAGATTTAAACTTAGTCAAAGACTGTAAAGACACAAAGAAGTTATGATGTTGCGAAATATCTGTTCGAATATTGAAGATGGCACTGTATATTCAGTTAGTTATTACCAAATATTATAGTAAAAAGTGAAACCATGGAGGACTTAAGCCACCTAAATTAAACAACGTATCATACGAAAGTAATAGATAGATACTAAACATCAATTAAATAGGTAAAACATAATAGGTAATAGACAAAACAACAGTAGAGAGAAGCCCCAATAAAAGATTTTTCAGTAAAGTGAATGGATTTTTTTCTCTCTCTCTCTGTCTTATTAGGCAAGGTAAATTTACAGTTTAAATAGTTTCCTTTAGAGATAGAAATTAATCATATATCTCATTATAAAATCCTAAACGTTGACAAATCCCAAGTTCATGGGTTAAGTCTCGCATTAATCAGAATAAAAAAAAACGCTATTAAGATCTTCGGATTTGAGAATATTTTTAAATCATTTTAATGAACAATGGTATTTACCTACACATATTGGTGAAAATTTGAAATCGATAACGAATATGTTGTTGCACATACCCTTATAGCTTTGTGCATTTAAAAAATCGTTATGACCAAGCGCATAATCACATACCTGACCTGCTATTTACCAGTAATGGCTGCTAAATATTAACACTTGCTAGATTTATGTGTTGAAAGCTTAAAAAAAGATAATTTGCCAGAATTTTCGAACTTTTTAAGATTTATTTGGTGGCTCCTAAGACTTGACGGTTAAACCGAATATTTAACAATATTTTGTACTTTAAACTAATGTCATGTTTAGACTTGTCTAGTAGGTTTTAAAAACAACCATGGAAAAACGATGGAGTGGTTGCAGTATTATTTTCGGATTTGGGGATTGGGGAGATGGCGCTTTAATTAGAGGTGTATTCTGCAGTATGGTATAAATTATTTCTAAAGCTTTTGGTGCATCAGACCCAGCGAATTTTTTTTTTCTCAAATTCATTCGTTATGAAATATCTAAATGAGTACATTAACTTTAAATGAATATAACAGAATGAAAACCTGCCAGCTAGATTTTCATTAGAACTTGAAGATTGTTTCCGAATGATACTTTCTTCGATTTTCTGGTACCATCCATTCTGCATAATAAGGCCAGGGGAGAAACGCAGACTTTACTAAGCCAATAATATTGTATTTGATTATAAGCACCTGGGGCCTGAACTTTTCACGGTAAAAACAGACATTCTTTTTAATATTTCTTGCAAAAAAAAAAAAAAAATGCTCATAGAGCATAAACTAAGAAAAGTGTTTATAAATTTGTTGGCCTTTTAAAAAGACTTTTTATGGGGTTGGGGATTGGGGAAGCTTAACAAGCAAACGAAAACTCTTAAGAATTGATGTTGCTGAGGTATTTTTAGGTATTTTGCTGAAATAGTTCTTAATCAGGCAAACTTAGTTGAATTCTTTATATACACATTTTTTTTATAATGTTAACTTCAAATACTTTATATATAAAAGACAAGGCTCACTTTTGAGCCTTTTTTTATACCTTTATTAGCGCAATCTTTGACTTTCAGATTAAGTAACTAAGTTTTTAAAGTTACTTTTTTATACGTTAGGCATACAATTTTCAGATATTAACTAGTCAAGTCAGTTCAGAACCGATATTGCCTGAGGCCAAAACAACGTCGCACGCTCCCCCTCCGCCCAAATCTATTCAAAACTTCATTCTTTACTCCATCTCATGAAGTATCAATTTCCTTTCAATGTGTGGGGAGAGGCATTGCTCCGTCAGTCAGACCCCAAAAAGCAGTCAGCAGTTTTTCTTCGTCAACTATGGAACTGTTTGTATAAGATGGGATACCCTTTTTGGGGTCTCTTAAAACTTACCATAAAAAGAGTTTAACAGTTACCAAAAAACATGCATATTTGTGTGCCTACCTACCTGTGTCTACTTGCATCACTTTTGTGATGCAAGTAGGCACGTAGTAACAATATGCCTAATAGAAGTAGGCCTGTTTGTTCTAATACAACAAGTTCTAATATGTCACTTTCTGTATTTGCAGTAAAATAGTTTTGGCTTTGCAAAGGCAGACTTATATACATGTTTAGGTCTATTGAACGATTTTTGTTTATTGCATTTCAAAAGGATACGAAAAAGGGTTTTCTCATAATTACCGACATCTCTCTTTCTTTTTTTTACTACAATAAGAGGATAGGTCCATTTTATGCAAAATATTTGCCAATGAAGACTAATCAAGGATTTATGCTTATAAATTCTTCTCAGGAAACCGTGAAATCAATGAGTTCTTTTAGAAATAGTGATTTGCATTTCTATTTTCGTCATTTAGTTTTTGGTTCATGTTATATTATTGAATTAAAGATTATTGCAAGTTTTATTGTGCAGTTTATTAATAGTAAAAATACTAGAAACTTTTGAACTTCTCGTATATGCTATGACAATCAAGAACAACAGTATGAGAAAGGACGGAGTTTAATTCGTAAAACCAACGTTTTTTCTGTGAAAGCAGAGTTTGTTGTTGCCCCTTTTCCCATAACCCTTTCTTCTGAAAAATCTTTGCAGACTTCTTCTTCTCGTTCCCAGAAGCATAACCTTATGCCGCCTCGATTATGACTGATTTCTTTTAAATTGAAATTCAGTAACTGAGAAGTTTATCTTTCTTGAGTCATGTGAAATAGCGGAAAGATTATGATATTGAGCTGCTGGTCTATGCAACCCTAGGGACTACAGGAACCTCGGATATACCAACCAATTCACCTTGAAGAGTTGCGAAATTAAACCCTTAATCTGCAACAAAGAAAGGGTGAAGATACGCTGTTTAGGATACATAGTAAAATCTATTTTCATAAAAATCAAGCTTTCATGAAACAAATAGCCTTACGTGCAACCAGCATAAAAACTGATCGGGAACCACTATTCAAAACGCTATTTTTGAAGTCTAAAGCAGAAATATAAAGAAGTCTAAAGAAGAAGCTTAAAGTCTAAAGCAGAATAAAAAAAAATACCCAAAACTTTTGACAAGAAGAAAGACAAATTTCGGATACAATGAGGTGGACAAAAAAAAATCCTGTTGTTTCAAACTTATAAGACATGAGATTACTGGAAAGCTTCAAAAAATGTGAAAACATTTTTGTTTTCACAAATTATTTTGTTTTTAAAACATTTTTGTTTTCAGGCAAATTATAAATGAAGAGATTCTCCTAGTCTGGAATCATGTCTATCATATTTTAAGGAACTAGATAGAAATTTGTCATCCTTGTAATGGCCAATGGTGTGTCTTTTTTTATATTTAAAGGCATTAGCAAGGTCACGTACTTTCCAAAACTTTACCTTGTGGCCCTGACTATGCCACTAAAAATAGTGTACAATTCTATAAGGATTCTATTTCATAACCGAAGAATTTGACTGAATAATAAATTAAAGAAGAGAAAAATTCCTTTGGACAAAAACTAGTCTGGAAATTAATAAATTTCTTCATAGAGACAGTGACGAATGCATTCAGTGAGAAAAAATCCTCCATTTTTTCTTTCAGTTTCATCCCTTCCGATCTCCAAGAATAATCCATGGTTTTTATCCTTTCTCCAAGTCAAATCCTGACCCTGCTCATTGATATTTCGAAGATAAGGAACATAAGATTCCATAATTTTGAGGATGGTTTGTGTTTCTGTTTTTTTTTTTTTTTTTTTTTTTTTTTTTTTTTTTTTTTTTTTTTTTTTTTTTTTTTTTTTTTTTTTTTTAATTCTTAATACTTTTAGAAGGAGCTTAAACTTTCCACAACTTCACATTGTGGTCGCGATTATCCCATTAAGAACACTGTCAAATATTGGAAAAATGTTATTTAAAAACTGAAGAATTTGACAGAATAATAAATTCAAGAGCAATAAAAATTCTTTTGGACTAATTGAGTCTGAAAATTAATGGATTTGGTCATTGAGACAAACAACAAATGCATTTTGCATTAAAAGATGTTTCTTCCAATTTCGTCCCTTTGCTCCCCAAGATTAATAATCCTTGGTTTTCTTCTTATTCCAAGTAAAATCTCAATCCTGCCCATACGTGGCACAATTTCGTCAAAATTCTGAGGGGGGGGGGGAGAAATTGGAGCTAATTTTCCTGAATCAAATGATCGGTGAAAATTGAAAAATGAGCCATATAGTACTATAAAGTCAAAAATATATTAAAGGAAAACTGACCCTTTTTTCTGGATGTGAACAAAGACCCGTTTTTCTTATATAGACCTATTTTAGTACAAGGGTTTTGAGGAAACTAAATTCCTACCGGGGTCTTGGGACAGTTGCCTTCTACCTGCCTCATAGCAAATTACGCGTCTACTGCCCATTCGTGCTTCAAAGAACATGAGAATCCAGTACTTTTGAAACAGCCTTACAACACAAACACAATTTATTGATTTTGAAAAATTCTCTTTTTTTATCCATTTTATTTATCAATTTATTTTATCATCCATTTATTATGATAAAGACCATCCATTATTTATCCTTATTTCCAATTATTCTATTTCCTCTGTGGAATTATTTACTTGACCTCTTAGCGTTTCTCATTTTTTTTTTCATAATTCTGGTTTAGGGGTTTAGATGTTGTGCTAAGTGACAGTAACTTCATCAAACTACACATCCGCAATATAATTATGAAATTGCCTAAACTATCGAGAATTGAAATACGTCAAGTTAGGCTTGTTAAGAGGTGGAGGTATTAGATTAAAAAGAGAGGTAACATTCTAATTTTTGCTATCTTGGAAAGTTAGGCTAGCAAAAATTAAACTTTCAAAGATGGGTATACAGACTAGACTAAAGTAGCCTATGTCCCGGGAAGGTATTTTGAAGTATCTACCTCCACTCTTTCTCCCTCAGGAGGGCTCTGACTTTTGATTACTTTCAAAAATCTTTGTGTTAAAAAAAGTAAAACCTTGCAAAATAGATCTTCTGCTTAAATGAAGTAGGGTACTAAACCAGTTACCGATCCCCAACAAATAAAGCAACACCCCCCAAATACATTAAGAAAACAACTTAAACATACCGATTATCCTTAGGTATGGCAGTTTTTTCATATATTTCATCCTCGTGCTTAATGTATAACAGCTTTCTTGCTCAGTTTGATATATCTATCAAACAGTTCGTGGTAACGAACTGTAGGAAGGAGCGACCCGGCTCAATAGTAACCAAAACTCTAAAAAATTGAATTTTTATATCAATAGCTACATCAAAAGAATCGCATTTTAATGCTGATTTTAAATATATAGGTTTCATCAAGTTTAGTTTTACCCATCAAAAGTTACGAGCCTGAGAAAATTTACCTTATTTAAGAAAATAGGGGGAAATAACCCCTAAAAGTCGCAGAATCTTAACAAAAATGACACCATCAGATTCAGCGTATCAGAGAACCCTACTGTAGAAGTTTCAAGCTCCTATCTACAAAAATGTGGAATTTTGTAATTTTTGCCAGAAGACAAATCACGGGTGTTTTTTTTTTTTTTTTTCAGGGGTCATCGTATCGACCAAGTGGTCCTAGAATGTCGCAAGAGGGCTCATTCTAACGGGAATGAAAAGTTCTAGTGCCCTTTTTAAGTGACCAAAAAAATTGGAGGGCATCTAGGCCCCCTCCCACGCTCATTTGTTTCCCAAAGTCAACGAATCAAAATTTTGAGATAGCCATTTTGTTCAGCATAGTCGAAAACCATAATAACTATGTCTTTGGGGATGACTTACTCCCCCACAATCCCTGTGGGAGGGGCTGCAAGTTACAAACTTTGACCAGTGTTTACATATAGTAATGGTTATTGGGAAGTGTACAGACGTTTTCAGAGGGATTTTATTTTGTTTGGGGGTGGGGCTGAGGGGAGGGGGCTATATTGGAGGATATTTCCTTGGAGGAATCTGTCATGGGGGAAGAAAAATTAAATGAAAAGGGCGCAGGATTTTCTAGCATTACCATAAGAAAACAATGAAAAATAAATATGAAAAGTTTTTTCAAATGAAAGGAAGGGGTAGCATTGAAACTTAAAATCAAACAGAGATTATTACGCATATGAGGGGTTCTAAAAATACTTTAGCATAAAGAGCGAGGTATTTAGGAAGAGAACAATACCTCGCTCTTTATGCTAAAGTATTTTTAGTAATTTCAACTATTTATTCTACGGCCTTTCTGATTCAGGGGTCATTCTTAAAGAATTGGAACAAAACTTGCGATTTTGTGTAAAGAGCGAGGTATTAACGAGGGTACAAACCCCCTCGTATACATAATAAAAATATAAGATTATGAAAGTTTGTTACGTAAGTTAATTCTTAAGTTACGTATATTTTTACTAATAAAAACATTCGTTAAAAATTAAAAGTTCTAGTTGCATTCTTAAGTAACCGAAAAATTGGAGGGCAACTAGACCTCCTTCTCCACCCTTTATTTCTCAAAATCGCCTGATCGAAACTAAGAGAAAGCCATTTAGCCAAAAAAAGAATTAATATACAAATTTCATTTTAATAACTTATGTGAGGAGAGCCAAAACCAAACATGCATTGATTCAAAAACGTTCAGAAATTAAATAAAAAAAAATTAATTTTTTTAGCTGAAAGTAAGGAGCGACATTAAAACTTAAAACGAACAGAAATTACTCCGTATATGAAATGGGTTGTCCCCTCCGCAATCCCTCGCTCTTTACGCTAAAGTTTGACTCTTTGCCACAATTCTATTTTTTAAAACAATTAAAAGCTTTAGCGTAAAGAGCAAGGGATTGCGGAGAGGACAACCCATTTCATATACGGAGTAATTTCTGTTCGTTTTAAGTTTTAATGTCGCTCCTTACTTTCAGCTAAAAAAATTAGTTTTTTTTATTTAATCTATTGACACAAAGCAGAGCCTAACTTCTGCTTGTCCAGGAATCTTGCAAGGATTTTTAATTTTCTTTTTTGAAAGGTATATAATTTTATAGGACGGCTTTTCGTCCTCAACGCCTCACTCTTTACGCTAAAGTTTGACTCTTTCTCTTAACTCGACTTCTTAAAAATTTTAAAACCCTTAGCGTAAAGAGCGAGGCGTTGAGGACGAAATGCCCCTTTC
The DNA here is from genome assembly GCF_032884065.1 of Artemia franciscana. Taxonomy (NCBI): domain Eukaryota; kingdom Metazoa; phylum Arthropoda; class Branchiopoda; order Anostraca; family Artemiidae; genus Artemia; species Artemia franciscana. The sequence continues at coordinate 20,537,318 of NC_088883.1, read as the reverse complement.
ATCTACGGAGTAATTTCTGTTCGTTTTAAGTTTTAATGTCGCTCCTTACTTTCATTTAAAAAAACTTGTTTTTTTGTTTAATTTCTGGACGTTTTTAAATTAATGCATTTTTTTTATCTTGGCTCTCCGCGCATAAATAATTAAAACGAAATTTGCATATTAATTTTTTTGGGCTAAATGGGTTTTTCATAGTTATAATTGGAAGATTTTGAGAAAAAAGGAGCGAGAGAGGAGGCCTAGTTGCCCTCCAATTTTTTGATTACAAAAAAAGGCAACTATAACTTTTAATTTTTTACTAACGTTTTCACGAGTAAAAAATATACGTAACTTACGAATTAACTTACGTAGCGAACTTTTATATTCGTATGTTTTATTGCGTATATGAGGGGGCTCACCCCTCGTCGATACCTCGCTCTTTACACTAAAGCTTAAATTTTGTCCCAATTCCTTAAGAATGACCCCTGAATCACAAAGGCCGTAGAATAATTTAGTTGAAATCACTAAAAATAATTTAGAGTAAAGAGCGAGGTATTACGAGGAGGTAAACCCCTCATATGCGTAATAATTTCTGTTCGTCTTAAGTTTTAATTCTGCTCCTCAATTTCAGTAGAAAAAACTTTTCATATTTATTTTTTCATTGTTTTTTTAAATAATGCTAGAAAATCCTGCGCCCCCTTCATTGAAAGTCTCTTTCCCCATGAGAAGTTCCTCCATGGAAAGATCCTCCCACGTAAATCCCCCCCTCAACTCTCCCCCCAAACCAAAAAAATCCCCCTGAAAACGTCTGTACACTTCCCAGTAACCATTACTATATGTAAACACAGGTCAAAGTTTGTAACTTGCAGCCCCTCCCATGGGGACTGCGGGGGTGTAAGTCGTCCCCAAAGACATAGTGATTAGGTTTTTCAACTATGGTGAATGAAATGGCTATCTTAGAATTTTGATCCGGTGACTTTGGGGAAAATGAGCGTGGGAGGGGGCCTTGGTGCCCTCTAATTTTTTGGTCACTTAAAAAGGGCACTAGAACTTTTAATTTCCGTTAGAATGAGCCCTTTCGTGACATTCTAGGACTACTGAGTCGATACGATCACCACTGGAAAAAAAAACAAAAAAAAACAACAAAAAAACAAATAAACACGCATCCGTGATTTGTCTTCTGGCAAAAAAAGCGAAATTCCACATTTTTGTCGATAAGGGCTTGAAACTTCTACAACAAGGTTCTATGATACGCTGAATCTGATGGTGTGATTTTCGTTAAGATCGTATGACTCTTAGGGGGTATTTCCCCCTATTTTCTAAAATGAGGCAAATTTTCTCAGGCTTGTAACTTTTGACGGGTAAGACAAATCAAAAGTTGCGAGCCTGAGAAAATTTGCCCCATTTTTGAAAATAGGGGGAAACACTCCGTAAAAGTCATACAATCTTAACGAAAATCCCACCATCAGATTCAGCGTATTAAAGAACCTTGCTGTAGAAGTTTCAAGTTCCTATCTACAAAAATGTGGAATTTTGCATTTTTTGCCAGAAGACAGATCACGGATGCGTATTTATTTGTTTGTTTTTTCCCCAGGGGTGATCGTATCGACTGAGTGGTCCTATAATCTTGCGACAGGGCTCATTCTAACGGAAAACTTATATATTTAAAATCAGCATTAAAATGCGATTCTTTTGATGTAACTATTGGCATCAAAATTCCATTTTTTCGAGTTTTGGTTACTATTGAGCCGGGTCGCTCCTTACTACAGTTCGTTACTACTAACTGTTTGAAAAAAACAAGTTTTTGTAACGGAAAGTAAGGAGCGACATTAAAACGAACAGAAATTATTCCGTATATGGAAGGGGCTTTTCCTCCTCAATGCTTCCCTCTCTACGCTAAAGTTTGACCCTTTCTCTTAACTCTACTTTTTAAAACAGTAAGAAATTTTAGCGTAAAGAGCTGGGCGTTGAGGAGGAAAAGCCCCTTTCATATACGGAGTAATTTCTGTTCGTTTTAAGTTTTAATGTCGCTCCTTACTTTCCGCTACAAAAACTTTTTTTTATTTAATTTCTGGACGTTTTTGAATTAATGCATGTTTTGATCTTGGATGTCCGCACATAAATAATTAAAACTAAATTTGCATATCAATTAGTTGCAACTAATCTGAAGATTTCGAGAAAAAAGAAAGCGAAGGAGGAGGCTTAGTTGCCCTCCAAGTTTTTGATTACTTAAAAAAGCAACTAGAGCTTTTAATTTCTACAAACGTTTTCACTGGTAAAAAATATACGTAACTTACAAATTAACTTACGTAACGAACTTCTATATTCGTAAGTTTTTATTGCCTATATGAGAGGGTTCAACCCTCGTCGATACTTCGCTCTTTACACTAAAGCTTAGATTATGTCCCAATTCCTTAAGAATGACCTCTGAATCACAAAGGCCGTAGAATAAATAGTTGAAATTGCTGAAAATACTTTAGCGTAAAGAGTGAGGTATAACGAGGAGGTAAACCCCTCATAAGTGTAATAATTTTTGTTCGTTTTAAGTTTTAATGCTGCTCCTTACTTTTAGTAGAAGAAACTTTTCATATTTATTTTTTCATTGTTTTTTCAAATAAAGCTAAAACATCCTGCGCACCCTTCATTGAAATTCTCTTCCCCCATGAGAAGTCTCTCCATGGAAATATCCTCCCACGTAACCCCCACCCCTCAGCTCCCCCCCCCCCCCTAAACCAAAAAAATCCCCCTGAAAACGTCTGTACACTTCCCAGTAACCACTACTATATGTAAACACAGCTCAAATTCTTCAACTTGCAGCCCTTCCCACGAGGACTGCGGGGAAGCAAGTCGTCCCTAAAGACATAGTTATTAGATTTTTCGACTATGGTGAATAAATTGGCTATCTCACAATTTTAATCTGGTGACTTTGGGGAAAAATGAACGTGGGAGGGGGCCTAGGTGCCCTCCAATTTTTGGTCACTTAAAAAGGGCACTAGAACTTTCAATTTCCGTTAGAATGAGCCCTGTCGCAAGATTATAGGACCACTCAGTCGATACGATCACCCCTGGGGAAAAAACAAACAAATAAATACGCATCCGTTATCTGTCTTCTGGCAAAAAATGCGAAATTCCACATTTTTGTAGATAGGAGCTTGAAACTTCTACAGCAAGGTTCTCTAACACGCTGAATCTGATGGTGGGATTTTCGTTAAGATTGTATGACTTTTACGGAGTGTTTCCCCCTATTTTCAAAAATAGGGCAAATTTTCTCAGGCTCGTAACTTTTGATGGGTATAACTGATCTTGATGAAACTTGTATATTTAAAATCAGCATTAAAATATGATTCTTTTGATGTGACTATTGGTATCAAAATTTAATTTTTTAGAATTTCGGTTACTATTGAGCCGGATTGCTCCTTAGTACAGTTCGTTACCACGAACTGTTTGAACATCCAAAGTGGATTATAATCAAGACAGAAACTAAGGATTAAAAGTTGACCTATTTTAAACTACATCTCAACGCTCGACTAAGCGGGTGATTGCTAATTGCATGAGTGTTACCTGTTTATGGATATTTGCCAAGTGAAATAACAGTTAATGTAATCAGAGGTGATTGTTGTTTCATTTCAAAGCGCTGGCTTGTTATTGTTTATCTTGACTTTGTTTGAAAGCGGGCACCTCTGGATTTTTATTTTTTAGAAGAAAGGGGTGCTTGCGATTACCGGCGATTATTAACGCCTAGAGGTTCTCCTTGCCCGGTGAAATGAATGTGTATTAGCCACACCCCGTGCCGGAGACAACTATAGACGCTGTATCTAAAGGATTAAAAGGATATTTGGACCAGCTGCATTTTGATGAAAGCGGGCCCAAAGTGATAATTTGTTTTAGTACATAAAGGGGCCCTTGCGTGTAATTTTCACTCTATGACTTTTTAACGTGATTAAAAAGGCAGAGCGGTATTAACTGGTATCAATGTGTCAGTGACGAAAGAACACTTCGACCGCCGTATGGATGAGCTGCAACAACTAATTTCGAAACTTCAGACTGAGATTAAAGTGTTAAGAGCAGAAAACAAACTTCTAAAGACTGAGCTGATTCATGTCAAGGCCACTGCTCTACGGTCAGAAATGTACGCAAGAAGAAATAACATTCTGATACACGGTGTTAAGGCTCCACAAGGAACTGAAAACCTGAAAAATACCGTAGTGACATTCCTCCAGTCTAAGCTAGGAATTACAGATGCCGACCAGCTACGTACGGGTACCATGTATCGCATTTTTTTAAAAAACGAATCCCTCTGAATCTTCAGCCGTTCCGAATCTGCGACGTAATACACAAAAACAAAAAGTTGTTGAGCCGATTTTTGTTAGCCTTTTTGAAAATGACCGCTCAGCCATTATGAAGGAGTGTGGAAAGCTGAAGAAGACGGGTTTCAGTGTTTCAACAGACTTACCAGCTGAGCTCGGTAAAAGAAGAAAAGAATTACTAGCACTCGGGTACAAGCCGAAAACTTCGAAATCAGCAGCTGAAGTATGCTGATTGTAGTATGAATTTAGTATCTGAACTAAAAGGAACTAGCTTGTGAACCTAATCGGATTACTTTTTGTACTGTATTGTGATTGCGCAATTAACTTGCGGACTTAATTGTGAGGGATTGCTCACTTCATACACAGTGAGTTATTATTAGTGTATAATTGAATATATTGGTGTTATCGCTGATTAAAAACTGTGATTAAGTTTGTGAATCTGCAGTATCTCGTCGGAATAAATGACGGGGAAAAAGCCCCTAAGGCTACCACCCGAGAAGGATACTCCCACTGAAACCCTTAGCCGGTCGCCATTCCAACCTACCTATAAAACTCTTCCTAGAACCCCCCCAACTACGCGATCCAAAACTGTTAGCCACTTGTCAGGAATTCAGGCCTTAGCCGAAACTAACTCTAATGAAAGAGGTGAGACGCCTGGCAAAAAGAGGAAAAAGGATGAAACTCGTTCACCAACGATAGTGCAACCCCTCTCTTCAAGTGTCCCAGAAACAAGTGCTAACGATCGCCCCAATTATTATACTGTCTCAATCAAGAAAACCAATGGCCAACCCTTTTCAAAAGATCGAATAATGCAAATTAGGAAAGCTGTCTTTCTGATCACCAAGGTGAATTTTGAACTTGTTTTCAAGCAGGACGAGTCTATTGATATTTACTTTACGTCTTCTCAGGCGGCAGACCATGTCCTGTCAAAATCCAAAGAAATAATTCTTGATGGCTCAAAAATTTTAGCCACAAAAAAAGATGTGGAAAAGTTACACAAGTATGTGCTGTATGGTGTTGATACCAGTGTAAAAGTGGAGGAAATACAAACTGAACTAATAGATTCTTCAGGTCTTCTCATCAATCCTTCAACTGCTATAAGGCTAAGTTTAAACAAAGAAGGTTTTCTTCACCCTAGCCGTTCAATCCTCATTTGCTGCAAAGTTGAGCTAAGCGGAGAAATATTCTTGTACGGTATGTCTCTTTTTTACAAGATTTATAAGCCTAAGCCCCTACAATGCTCCACTTGTCTAGCCCACGGCCACAGCAAAAAACACTGCAAACAGTCCCATCCGTCTTGCCTTAAGTGTGGGAAAACAGGCCACGCAATTAGTGAATGCCCTGAGTCAGACCCTTTCTGCAGAAATTGTAACCGGAAGGGACACACAGCCCTCCAAAAACAATCTTGCCCAGCTCACCAAAAGCGAGTTGTAATCCTTAGAACATCTGATAAAATGAACCTACCCTACTCAGTTGTAGCTGCAAGAATCCCTTGGCAACCCACACCCCATCGGCCCAGTAGAAGCCAAGCAACAGTTGCTGTAGCAGATGCAAAGACAGTATCATTTCCAAAAGAGGCAAATAATGTTCATACTCAAGGTTCTAGTCATTCCCCCCATCCCTTACCTAAGTTTACTTCAACATCCTGCCCTCCAAAAGATTCATCTAAAAATAGCCAAGAATGGCAAAGGCTTGCAACTTATCTCACAGTCAGTCACTTAATTGAGGTTAGTAATGAAGCTGAGGAAACCAAAAATACTCTCAAGAAGAAAGCTATCACTAAACTCCTAGGTGATGACATATTAGAAACAGCTATGGCTCAATTATCCTCCATGAAAAAGGACATAGATTCCACATCAAAGCTAGTTAAGTCTGTAGACTCAACTGCAAATCAAATCAATGCAGGCTCTGAAATTGCCACAACCCCCAAGACGGTAATCGATGCCACTGCCCTAGTCAAAGGCAAGAAATCTAAGAAAAAAACGGCAAACTTTCCATCCCAGTCCAAAATTACCACCAATGATATTTCGTCGGCTGAAGAAGATTTCCAATATTCTAATCAAGGAGATGATGAAACTCAGACCACAATGGATGTTTAAATGTGCACCGTACAAGATTTTACGTTTCTCACGAATTTATCACTGTGTAATAATGTTGTTTTTAACTATTACGATGACCAAAATAATTTGCCCACCAGCCCCTTAGCTAGCCCCGATAGCCCTTTAAATCAAATTAACTGTGAATATCTCGACACTTTTGATTTTGTAAAAAATGTGAAACCTAAGCTAATGGAAGAGACCAAACTTAATGTAATTTGCTTTAACATCAGAAGTATACGGGATAAGTGGGCTAATTTTAAAGACTTAGTTTTAATTAATGGTTACTGCCCTTTCGACGTAATTGGAATAACGGAAACATGGCTTTCAGAAATTGATGATAAGAATGAATTTTCCCTCCCTGGTTTTCAAGCTATTCATATTGAAAGAAAATTAACCAAGTCCTCTGGCGGCATTTCTCTTTACATCCGGTCAAGTCTGAAATTCACCAGGCTATTAGACTGTGAATCCTTATTCTCGCAACCTATAAATAATAGATGCATTTATTCAATAATCGTAGACATAAGTGTTGACGAGAATTCTCTTATTTTTTCATTATTTTATAAGCCCCCCTCATTTCCGACCCCTTTCTTTTGTAACCTATTTGATGATTTTTCTAGTTTTATTAATTTACCACAAAAGAAGGCAATAGTTTTTGGGGACTTCAATTGTAATTTACTAAATGTTAGCAATAATAATGATTGTGATACCTTTTTTGAAACATTCACCTCAAGTGGTCTTCTTCCCACAATCCTTTTTCCTACTAGAGTTGATCCTGTGAGGTCTACAGCTACTGTAATTGACAACATTTTTGTGTCCACTTCCCTGGGAAACCACCTGTCCTCCAAAATAATATTTTCTGACCTGTCAGATCACTTTCCAATCTATCTCTCGCTACCCTCCCTACCAACTACTCAGCCCTCTAGAACTAAAACCCCTACGTATAATAGAATATATAATACTGTGAATATGAACAGGTTCACGGATCGTTTGAAATCCTTTGACTGGTCCAAGGTTTTGGATTGTCAGGATGTTAATTCAGCCACAAATGGTTTTACACAAGGACTGAGTGATCTTATCAGTTCAACCTTTCCAGTTCGTAAATCAAACCGAAAAACTAGCCATATACGCCCCTGGATGTCAAATAGCCTGATAATCTCTTCATATCGAAAAAATGACCTATATAAGTTAGCTTGCAAAACCAGTAACGTTATTGACCTGACTAATTATAAAAAATACAAAAATTTATATACCAAACTTGTCCGGGAAGCAAAAAAAAATTATTATTATTCGAAAATCTCTCATTGCAAAGGGAACTTGCAAAAAATTTGGTCAACAATAAATGAAATTCTTTCAAAAAAAAGAAGTTCAAGATCTGTACCTCTTAACCTTAAGGACATCAGTGGCAGATTAATTGACCCAAGTTCAGTACCGGATGCTTTTAATAATTATTTCACTAATATTCCAAATGCTAACTCCTGTTCCTTCTCCCAGTCAGTTCAACCTAGCAAGAATCCTGGATCTATGTTTTTCTCTCCAACTGATCGTAAAGAGGTGCTTCAAGTTATCAATTGTCTCTCTAATAGTAGTACACCTGACTTCTTTGGCATAAGTAATAAGCTTCTTAGGACCGTATCTTCCTATGTTTGTGAACCCATTGTGCACATAGCAAACCTGTCTATGACCAATGGAGTCTTCCCAGAAATATTTAAATCAGCAATTGTTATCCCGATTCATAAAAAAGGCGATCCGTCTGAGATAAGTAATTATCGTCCAATCTCACTTCTCCCAGTTATATCTAAAGTGCTCGAGAGAATTATATTCCGACGTCTTTCTCCCTTTTTATTTGGGATTCATTCTTTAGATTCGTTGATTTCTCCTCATCAATATGGCTTCCGTTCCAAATTTTCAACTGCTCATGCACTAATAGACGCCACACAGTTTATACGTTCCCAACTTGACCTTAAAAATACTGTATTGGGCTTATTTCTGGACTTTTATAAGGCCTTTGATATGGTTGATCACAGTGTTCTATTAAGTAAACTCAACAACTTAGGGATTCTTGGAGTTCCTTTCTCATGGTTTGGCTCTTATCTCTCTGGTAGAGTACAGAGTGTGAGTCTGGGCGGGTTGACTTCACATCCCCTACCTGTCCGAAGGGGCGTCCCACAAGGCTCTGTTCTTGGTCCAATACTTTTTCTCCTTTATATTAATGATTTGGTTACGGACCTGGGTCCATCAGTGCACCCAGTACTTTTCGCTGACGATAGCAACTTTTTCATCACCGGTCCTAATTTACCATCCGTTGTCGCCTCTACTCAAACCCTTCTGAATAGAGTAGAGGAGTGGTGTCTAGTTAACTGCATGACCATTAACATCAAGAAAAGTCAGGTTGTATTATTTCGAACCCCTTACAAAAAAAATGAACCTCAGCAAGCACTTGGCCTAAAATATTCTACCAATCTCCTCCCACAGGTCGAAGTTGCCAAGTTTCTTGGTGTTCACATAGACTCCTCCCTATCATTTGCAACACACGTGTCCTACATCAGAGCCATAATTTTGCGACAGGTAAGTATGATTAATCGTGCGAATTATTTTCTTCCTCCCGATATCCTTGTCACCCTTTATTACTCTTTTATTTACCCATATATCTCATACTGTGGATCTGTTTGGGGCAACACTTTTCCTTCAGTTACCAATAAATTAAAATCTGCCCAAAACCGTGCCATCAAAGCAGTTTTTCGGCTGCCCCGACTATATCCCACCCAGGACTTGTACTCCGATTTTGGTATTATCCCTTTTGAACAAATCATCAAAAAATTAAATCTATACCTTGCATACTCCGCTTACCATAAAAATCTTCCTCCTCAATTATTATCTTATTTTAATATTAATAATTCTGAAGGCCTCTGTCTCCGTTCATCCAACCGTTCCTTCATTGTCCCCAAGTTTGTCTCTAGTTCCGCCCAGCGATCCCCCATTTATAAATCTATACTTCAATGGAATATAATACCCTCCAGTGTCGAGCTATCCACAAGTTTTCGCACGCTGTATAGCAATGTACTAAAATTTTGATATTATAACTCTCTAAATTCTTATTCAATTTGCTTTAGTTACTCATGTTTTCTCTTTTTTTTTTTTTTTTTTTTTTTTTTTTTTTTTTTTTTTTTTTTTTTTTTTTTCTCTTCTTCATTTTCAATTTTTTGTGGTTATGGTCCTCAACAAGTTCGCTTCCAGGATCTTTATTATTATTGGTGTTATATTGTAGTTTTATTTGAATAAATTGAATTGAATTGAATTGAATTGAAAAGGTTGCAGAAACGCGGCTGGTCCAACGAGGAATAAGACTGTGGTTGGATGTAAAAAATCGCGAAGTTCTGATTGGTCTAAATTTTCAGACGAGTGCTTTGATCCATTTACAATGAGAATAACGGCACAACCTGACGATCCTGATTCGGATTCTCAAAGATTTTAGAGTTCAGTTTTTTGTGGCTATAATAGCAAAAGCGGGCGAGAATGTCATTGATCAATATGTTGTTTCCGCTTGCCTAAGTGATTGATGCGTTTTCCAAAAATGTCTCATTTTCCTTTTTTTCCTATGTTTTGTAGTTATTCATGTTTGTTTGCGTTATTTTACTATTGCAGTTTGGAAGAAATTCATTCGGATATGTACTTTTCTCGCGGCTCTTCACTTCGCTTCAAGATACGACCGCACTCCTCCGAAAGATTTAGGTAAGTTTTGAGTTCCCACTCTTTGTCCCCGGGGTGCAATGACACCCCATTCGGGGGGCTCAGAATAGGTTAGAACAGTTGGAAAAATCGTTTTTGAATTAGGAAGAAATTTTTGATCTAGTAATAAGTAATGAAACAGATTATTCTTTGTTTAGTAGTAGTAAGTTTCCTTGAACTAAACATACTCACATAATAAATATGGCCCAAGGATGCTCCGAATCGCAGCTCAGTGCAATTCAACTGAACTGTCAAGGATTATGTTCATCACTGACAGATGTAATGACAATTTAGTTCAAGTTTCCTTGAACTAAACATACTCAAATAATAAATATGGCCCAAGTATGCTCCAAATGTCAGCTCAGTGTAATTCAACTGAACTGTCAAGGATTATGTTCATCACTGACAGATGTAATGACTATGTGTCGGCAAGTACAGCCTGATGTTCTTGGACTTTGCGAAACATTCCTGACGAGACAGAATGATAGCCTGTTAGATATCCCCGGGTACACATCGAATTTTATACATAGAAAAGATATGAGACGAAGAGGATTGGCAATCTACACAAAGAGTGAATACTCAGTTTATATAAATAACCAACTGACTCGGAACGTGGAGGGTGTATTTGAATCACTTTTCCTTGAAATGTCGCTTCCTTCACAAAGAAAAGTAATCATTGGAGAAATTTACCCATCCCCATCAGGCTCTGTTTTTTTTTTATGGATATATTATCGGACACACTTCAGCTGCTGGAGAAACAGAATCATGATGTGGTTTTTATGGACGATTTCAATACCAACCTGTCCCATCCCCTTACAAGTAGCGCCAAAGACCTCCGCACGCTCACGTCTGGATCTACCCTCTATCCGTCAATCACTATCCCGACAAGAGTTACGCAAAAGACTCATTCTCTAATAGACAATATTTTCTCGACTTTATCTCCACTCTCAGCTTCAGTCATCGTCAGTGATGTGTCGGATCATTTCCCCTACTCACAATCTTCGAGACATCAAAAGTAAAATTACATGGGATAGTGTTCTGGAAAAAGAAGATCTGAACGAAGGTTTCGAAGCATTTCATAATATGTTTACGACTTTATACAAAGCACATTGTTTTAAAGAAAAAGCAACTAAACCTAGGAGAAGAAATACACCAATTTATCCGTGGGTTACATAGAGTTTACTCAGATGTATTAATAAGAAGAACAAGCTTTGGGCTGAATACCGTAACCAACCAAGTATAGCTAGCCTAGAAATCTATGAATCTTATAAGAAATGCCTCCAATCAATTCTCATGGCTTTTGCTTTTCTTGGCTTTTGTCAAAACTAGCTGAAAGTGGTAAGGATGGAATGAAAGTTTGGAAAACATTTAATTCACTGTTACGACCCAACGACCAAAAACCTGAACGACCCTCCAAAATTACTGTTGATGGGAAAACCTTTACTGAGCAAATCGAAGTTGCGAAAGCACTTTGCACTTTCTTCGCCAGCATTGGAGAGAAAACGGCGAACACAGTAACTTCCCAAGCAAAATCCTACAAGGATTTTCTAGGTCCAGCGTTTGTTAAGTCAATGGCAGTCATTCCCGTAACTTCCCTCGACATCTCAATGATTGTCAAAAACTTGAGAGGTACATCTGCGTCCTGATTCGACCGCATTCACACGAAAGTGTTGAAAGTAGTGTTACCGTCTGTATTACAACCGTTAACACATTTGATAAACATCTTATTGCGGAAGGGGGTATTTTCATCACTCCTCAAGAAAGCACGAATAGTACCTTTCCATAAAGGTGGCCCTCAACATGACCCATCTAACTTTCGTCCCATCTCAATTCTCTCGGTATTTTCCAAAGTCATCGAAAAACCTATGAAGAATCAACTTTACTCTTTTCTCGAAGCGAAGGGATTCCTCAACCAACGACAATTTGGATTCAGACAAGGACATTCAACTGAAGGTGCGCTGACGTCACTGAGCTTATTTATCAACAAAGCTCTTGATCTGGGGCTTTTGCCAGCTGCTATTTTACTTGATATCAAAAAAGCATTCGACAGTATGGATCATGGAATTCTACTAGGTAAACTAGAACAAATCGGCGTTAGGGGAGAGGCACCGAAATGGTTCCAGTCCTACCTTGGCAATCGGCGCATGTACATAGGAGAAGATCTGTTGAACGATATGGTGGTAAATTTCGGTGTGCCACAGGGATCGATCCTAGGTCCACTGTTATTTCTGATTCATGTGAATGACCTAAGTCGTGTTCTGAACCCAAATTTTAGGACCTCGCGGTGCTGCAAACTCTGCTGCGGTGAAGACACTTTAAATAATGACAACGACTCTAGTGAGCTGCTGGCATTCGCCGACGATACTACAATGGCCTCCTGTGACTCTGGCATGACGTCATTCCAGAGAAAACTAGAGATTGTCGTAGAAGAAACTTACGTCTGGATGGATGCAAATCGATTTGTAATAAATGTCGACAAATCGTATGGGCTATTCTTTTCAAGGATTGGAACTATTCATTCAGATATAACTGGAATTACAACTTCTAGAGGAACGATCAGGCGGCCAGAAACGGGTTTTGCGAGGTATCTAGGAGTACTCCTGGACGAAAACCTCTCCTTTCTAGACCACATCCAGGCTGTGGAGCTGAAACTCTCTCGCAATCTTGGCATCATCAGGAAACTGAAGCACGTATTTCCTCAAAAAACCCATCGTCTATTTTACAACGGACTCGGAAACCTCACCTTCAGTATTGTGCCAAAATTTGGCAGTCAACCTTCAAATCGCACCTGAAGAGACTTGATTCAATCCAGAAGCGTGCATTGAAAATTATTGAAAATGTAGATGACTATCTGTCCCTTGGTTCCCTTTACCGTCTGTCGTGCTCATTTTTTGTTTTTAAATTTTTATCCGGTTTACTTCCATCTCCCTTTCACAATTTGTTTCGGTTGATATCTGAACAACATAATCGAAACACGCGCTCTGCCTTTGACCTTCAAGTGAGACGAACTCCAACAGTACGTTCAGATTTTTCCCCGGATGTAGCATATGCTAAAGTGTGGAAACTGCTTCCAGAAGTGCTGAGATGTAGGAGCTCCCTCGGGTCTTTCAAAAATATTTTTAATAAATATTTAGTTAAAGGTCAATAAGTAAAAGTTAAAAAAAAGAAAGATAAATTAAATTAGATGAAGTTTAGATTTTTTAGTATATTCTGGTGAGGTGGTTGTACGTCCGAGTTAGGGAGGGAGGAACCCTATGGTTAAGATTAAAAAAATTATAGATTGAGGAGGCGTGTGGTTGTGTCGAAGAGTGAAGTGGGAGCCGTACTGCGTGTTAGTGAAGAATCTTTTATGTATATGGGTCTCAACGTGGTTTTGTCACAGAGCAGTGCACTTTAAGTTTTGTTATTTCCTTTTTTTAATTAAACCCGATTGAACCTAACCTAACCTAATACTCTTAGCCTTACAGGTAGTTGCAATAGAAGTAGTAGTAGTATTAGTAAGAAATGTAGCAAGAACTGTAGTATTTGCATTAGTAAGCACATAATAGCTTTTGGTGAGATGATCTTCCTCTTTAAGGATTCTCTGAAAATTCTAACTTAATCCCCAAATCAGTTCTTGAGATACGTTATTTTGACAATGTGTATGCACATAGCGTCTTTTGATTTAATGCAAATTTCCCCTCGGTACTCTAAATGGGGCAGTGTGATAGCAGTTGTGGTGGTAGTATAGATAGCATGCAAATACCACCTTTTCGACCATCTCCCCTGTCATTTCATGAATTAACATACTCAGTTTATATTAGTAGTTCCTGTATTGCACCCTTTTCACAACCTGTATAGACAGAGAGTGTTATATGATTCATATAACGTTTTATATAATGTTTTATATGAAAGACATTGTTATATGATTTTTGGTTGGTAACAAAATGGCTATATCGCAATTACAATTGCATGGAAAAGAGGATGTCGGGGAGGGGGCTAGTTGCTCTCCGTTATGTTTTATTCTTAAAAGGGAACTAGAACTATACTTTTCCAGTCAAATGAGCCTATTCCAAAGTTAATATAATCGGCCTTTCCATTAAAACCTTATACATCCCTTGGGCATAATTTACTATCCTTATCCCCAGTCTTGGGTGAATTCTATCAACCCCTAAGTCTCATTATTTGACCTTTGAACTAATTTTGAACAAATGGCAATTTTGAACAATTTCAAAATAATGTTGAATAATTTTGAACAATTTTGAACAAATTTTCTATTGAATGCATTTGTGGAAAATATGACGTGAGGCGGGGGTCTGGCTGTCCCTGATTACTTCGACTCAAGAAGGACATTAGAACATCCGATTTTCAATTAGCCCCCTGAGTTCGTACGACCGCCCTTTCCACAAAAACATATGCCCTCGGGGCATAACTTACAACCTTTGCGCTGAGTACTGTGGGTGGTGGGGACATCCTCAAAGTCATGGTTTTCATACCCTTCAGCTACGCTAAACAAAATAGCAGTATCAAAATCTTGATTGTATTTGTTTTGGGAATGGATAGACGTGGGGATGAGGCTTGTTATCCTTCAATTACTTTTGACTATTAAAAAGGGCACTAGTCCTTATAATTTCCAGTCAGTCGTAGGAGCTTCTTTCGAAGTTTCTACGACACCAAACGGCTATTTCAAAATTTCTATATGATACATTTGGGAGCAATACGAAGTTTGCGAGGGGGGGGGGGTATCCACACTCCAATCACCTTCAATCCAAAAAAGAACCTTCAAATACACATAAAGTATTTTGATTTGGTTAAGCACTCCCGTCAAAATTCTGTAAAAGGTTCAAGCCCTTCGTCTTCTTAGAAAATGAATTACAAACATGTGTTGGCTACCTTTCTCAATAACACATACTATGTGCAAACGATTAACGAATTGCTTAGCTTACAGCCCTTGTCCGGAGGACTCCGGGCTTAGAATTTTGGACTAGATATGTTTTGGGGATTGATAGGCTCGGATGGGGCTGACTGCCTTCCATTCATTTCTGACTCTTACAAAGAGTACCAAAACTTCTTACTTCCAATCGATTGAGATCCACCAAATCCAAAGCCTATACGACCACCCGATTCATAAAAACCTTCTATGCCAGGGACATACTTTACAAACCTTACTCACGGGCTCTGGGGATTGTATTCACCCAAAGGATATTATTATATGAATTTTGGAATATTGGTAACAAAATGGCTATTTCAAAATTCAATTGAATGCCTTTCGGGAAAAAAGGATGTTAGGGAGGAGGGTGGGCATGCAAGAGGGGCACTACAACTTCTGATTACCAATCCAATGGGCCCCTTCGAAGCTTATACGATTTTGGTGTTTCTGTTGAACGTTCTTTGTGCTTTTTTCTAGACCTAGTAGTAGTGGTAGAAATAATCAAGTTCCGTTTCTGTCCTGGTTCTTATTTTTCAGTGTCATCACATGTCTTTCTGTTTGGTACACAGTCTCGTGTAAGTAACCATCCATCCAGATTCAAACCCCCGGATTCTCTGGTAAGTCATTATATTTAGTAATTTAAATGAGTTGGGAAATACCGCTAAAAAACTACTCCGTCTCCAAAAAAGTCTCCTGGATCTTGCAAAGCATTTTTCAAAGCTGGGAATCCATAGTAAAGATGATCGTGATTTTTTTATTGATAACCTCCCTGAAAATGATTATTTGTTACCGGAAAAAGTCCCTAAATACCGACCTACGCCTGGAAGTTTAAGAATCGCTTCCCTTAACTGTAGGGGATTGTTAAAATGCCTTGACCAATTGTCGTTGTTCCTTGCTAATCACGGAGTCGATATTTTTGGGGCTTGTGAGACATTCCTTTCTGAGTCGTCTGCCCCCCTAGCTCGTATAGATGGGTATAAACATTTATTTAAGAACAGAGAAACACGGAAACACGGTGGTATTAGTATGTTTGTTAAACATGAACTGGCAACTAAAATTATTACGGATTTTGATAACCTTTATGAAGAAATGCTTTTTGAATTTATCCTTGTGGAAATTGAAACTAAGAGTGAAACTCTGCTTTGCTGTGTGTTATATAGACCGCCTTGTGGGTCACCAGCCAAATTTTTGGAATCTCTCGATAAACTGTTATCTTCCATGCTAAGTCGGTATAAAAAACTACTATTTATGGGGGATTTTAACATCGACCTCCTTGCTCCGTCTAAACTCAAACAAGCTCAAAATAATTCTAGCTTAGCAAATGAATTTATTTCTTCATTCCTTAGTACTGGAATGCTTCCTGCATGCCGTATCCCTACTCGCGTCACAGACACTACCGCGTCTTTAATTGATAAATCTGATCTGATCACCAACTGATCACCAACCTGGATCTGAAAACATGTGATGTGATTATTTATGATGATTCTGATCATTTTTTAATCCTTTCAGAAGTTACACTTGATAAGCCAAAAGTAGAACATCCTGAACGGAAAACTCGAAAGCTTGATGCAGAATCGATTGAATCTCTTAGAAAACAATTAAATAATATTAACCGTAGTCCGTGTTTGGATAATCAGGATGTTGATCAAGCAAGTAATTATTTTATACAAGAATTTGAAAAGGCTTTTGATCGTGCGTGTCCTGCGAAAACAAGTAAATCAAGACGCCAAGAGCCAAGAAAACCTTGGATCTCTAAAGGGATTGTCCGATCAATTAAAATAAAAAATCAACTTTATAAAATCCGAATAGAGAACCCAAGTGAAGATAACAAGGAAAAATTCAGATTATATAAAAACAATTTAACTAAAGTGATCCGTGCAGCAAAAGCGTCACATTATACGAAACTTTTTGCAGAAGCTTCGGGTTCCCCCAAAAAATCTTGGGAGATTATCCATGGAATTATTGGAAAGAAAAAAATGTCTAAATTTCCTGAATCTATAAATCATGGTCCTGAACTGGTGTCTGATAGACCTGGTATAGCAAACGTGTTTAATAAGCATTTTGCCAATGTTGGTGTACGTACGGTAAAGGAGTCTGCAGCTGCTAATAATTCTGAACAAAGAAATAAGTTTGAAGATTACCTACCTCCATCTTCTTTGTCTTCGCTATTTTTAACGCCGACTTCAAAAGAAGAGCTGATAAACATAGTTAATCTTCTAAAACCTGGTGGAGCTGAAGGGATAGACGGTTCATCTACCCGACTGTTAAAACTAATTATTGCTAAAGTAGCTGACCTCCTTGTGCATATTGTGAATATTTGTTTCAGGAGCGGGAAGTTCCCATCATGTTTGAAATCTGCACGTGTTATTGTTCTGCACAATGGAGGAGACCCTAAAGACCCATCTAATTATAGACCTATTTCAATCCTTTCCGCGTTTGAGAAAGTTATTGAACGGTGCATTTACAAGAGAGTAAATAATTTCCTAGAAAAACACAAATACTTTAGTAAGTCACAGTTCGGTTTTCGGAAAAGCCATTCAACGGAACAAGCTATCCTAGCGGTCACGCAATATATTCATGATGCTCTTGATCGAGGTGAAATTCCAGCATCTATATTTATTGACATAAAAAAGGCATTCGATACAATCTGTCATAAGATTTTACGGAGAAAGCTTGAGAATTGCGGTATTCGAGGACCTGCTAATAACCTGATCATGTCATTTCTATCTGAGAGAAGCCAGTATGTTGATGCTGATACTACGAGATCTGAACTGATCTCTTTGGATGGACAAGTCTGAGTTCCCCAAGGGTCAATCCTTGGCCCCCTTTTAGTTTTGATTTATATTAACGATATTGATAATTCTATGAAAGATCTCGGCCTCACGGTTCTATTCGCGGATGACACAGCCCTCAATATTAGTGGTCCTACTGAACTTGTACTACGTTTAAAAATGAAAAAAAGTTTTTACATATCTGCTTGAATGGTTCGCAGCGAATAATTTATGTATTAATACAACTAAAACCAAATTCCTGATTTTCTCTCGGATTTCAAAAGCATTGCCAACTTTTAATTCCCTAACAATTGAAAAATGTGATACTACGATCAGCAGAGTCCACCATCTTCGGTATCTAGGAGTGATAGTTGATTCGAATTTAAGTTGGAAGGAGCACATAAATTGCCTGAGGGTAAAGGTTGCAAGGAACGTCGGTATGATCAGGCTTCTTAAACCTTTTCTCCCTTATGATGCCCTGCGGTGTATTTATTTTTCGCTAATTCATTCTTACTTAAATTATTGTCCTCTTGTATATTTGAATACTTTTCGATCGAATATATTACCATTGATAAGGCAGCAGAATAAAGCTCTCCGAATTCTTAAGCTTTTTGTACCATCTCCTGATTCTTGCCCTAATAAGTCGTCAACTAAAAGTCTTCCTCTTTTTTTGAATATTTTGCCCCTGGAATCTTTTATTATTTTTCATTCTATTTTATTTAAGAAAAAACATCATTCAAATTCCCTACCTGAATATTTTTATGAACCTGATCTATTTTCTGGAACTAATTCCGATCACGACCATAACACGCGTAATCCTTGTAAAGCCCGGCAACCCTTGATAATTTCAGAAAGATCAAGATTTTCATTGAGAAACACAATATTGAGGGTATGGCAAAGTTATCATAATGTAATCAAACTTGAACTTTCTATTAATACGCTGAAAAACAAAATAAAATCAATGCTCATAGAAAATGTTTAAAGTAAAATGAAAAAAAAAAAAAAAAAAAAAAAAAAAAAAAAAGTAAATAAATAATAAATGTGTGGTTTATAGCGGTAAATCCCAACTCAGTCTGGTGGTTTGAATCTGGAACCTGGATGGATTATGATTAATTTATGATATTATTTTATGTTGATGTAGTTATAGCATACAGTTTATTTAATTGTCTGCCATTTGGCCTCGAGCCCTCTCTCTGCCAAATTGGCTTTTTATATTGAAATTATGTAGTAATAAACAGAACTTGAACTTGAACTTGAACCCTTTGCATATAAACCTTAGACTATATGCCTTCAGGGTATAGCTTAGAACCCTCGCCCTGTAGACTGAGGGAGAAGGTTGTCATCCTCAAAGACATAATAATTTCCAAACCATTCAACTACGTTGAATAGAATGCCTATTTAAAAATTTTGACTGGATATGTTTGGGGAAATGGTGGGCGTGTCATCTTTGACTATTAAAATGGCCACTGGCCCTTTCAATTCCCAATCCAATGAACCCTTTTGAAGTGTTTATGACAAATTTTTTTATACAAAGCAATACAAAGCCTGCCCTAAAACGGACAAAGCTCTTCAATATGCTTCTTTATTGGTATGACACCACTCAAAACTCCCGCCTGGACTGCAGCATCATATGCTACGGCTTCGTAGCAAGCCGACTGGGCTAAATTAATGCCTCGACTGGGTTCTTTGCCATTCAAAAACTCTTTAATGAGTTGCTGTATCTAGGGAATTCTAGTGGACCCGCCAACCAGGACAATTTCATCAATGTCTATCTTTTTCATTTGGGCATCTTCCAATACCTTTTCAACTGGTTTCAAAGTGGATTTAAACAAGTCCATATTCAACTCTTCAAATTTGGCTCGGGTCAACGTTTCAGCAAAATCGTCACCTTCGAAGAATGAGTCAATTTCAGTTTGAACTTGATGAGAAGAAGACAAGGCGCGCTTAGCCTTTTCAACCTCACGTCGTAGTTTTTGAACAGCGCGGTTATCTTTGCGGACGTCCTTTCCTTTTTATTGAATCCCATGTCTTGGAAAAAAATTTCCCTGTTATTTCCCAAGTTTTGTTTGTTTGATATGGAAAGGCAGTGTGATCTTAATCGCTATTTAAGCAAGATAATTAAGTACAATCAAAATTATAAAGATTAAAAGGAAACAGCTTTGCCATCTAAAGTTGCTGTTTATAAAGAGATTATTACAATTAAAAGAAATTATATCAGAAAGCAAAGCAAGTTAGTTATTTTTAAAATAAAAAATTCCCCTTTTGCTATTTCAATAACATGTGGTTTTCATCAGTGTTGTCAGATTCAAGCTCCAAAAATAAATTACTGACTTCAGCAGGCTAAAATTAAAAAGTAAGAATAAATAGGAAAATAAGTCTTATTCTTCATTTTTTAAAGCAATCTACTTTGCTTATTGTGATATTTTATTTTTGTTCATTCCTCATAATAAAATATTTGTAATTGGCAGAATATTTTCGCGTGAAAACAGTATCATATTTTTTTTTACAAACTCCACGGTAATGCTGGTTTTACGAGATTAAAAATCGTCATGAAGTAAAAGGGAACCGAATTGAACTCCAAAAGACTTGGTATTCCGGGGAGAAGTTTCTTTTTCAAGACTAATCTACAGACAGTTACACATCTTATTACATATAGCCTCTGGAAAATCCTTCTTTCACCAAACAAACAAATTAAGGTGCAAACATCGCATATTGAAAAGCATAAACTTTAAAGGAGAATGCAAATATGAAAACTAAAAAGAAAAGCTAAAAAAAAAAACTATCGGTGAAAAACATAACTCAATTGAAGGTATAGAAGATAAGCTTTTTGGGGGTTTTCGCCATTTGACATGGATAAAAAACTACAAACCAAGAGCCTCTTAACTATATTTTACATAGTAAATACATAAATGGTGCACAAAAGAAGACTGCGATTACTGAATTTAAATCTATTTATGGAATGAAGCTACCCGTTGGTGCTAAAGACTATTTTTTTCTTAACACAACAGAGTCATCTTTGTCTGTTAATTGTACTTCTTCTCAACAGTTCTTTAAAGGAGAAGCGAAACATTTTTTGGCTTAACGTGAGCCAAAAAAAAAAACCTATACTCTTTAACATTGTGCTATATTTCCATAGCTGGACAAAATCCTGAATACCAGAGCCATATTTTTGACATTTCTAGGTGTCGAAGCAAATGCATACAGAGCAAAAATTCTACTTTTTGTTGTAAATGACCCCAATTTCACAGAATTAAAAACTAGTGTATGAAATTGTCTTTAAAAATTACCTTTAAGAAAATGCGTAGCAACAAAAGTACTAATGACAAAAGTTTATTCCAAAAAACAACTGTCGAGAATTTCCAGAAAAGAACGCAGATGTAATGTTCATGAATTCAGGGCACGGAAAAATTGAAACAATTTTACCCTCGTTTGAAAGCTAATAATAACATCTAAGGGCTTAGTATAAACTTGTTTGGACAACGTCATCGCAAGGCGGTATATGGCAACAAAAGTACTGTGTTACACTTCAAGAGTGGATACGCTTAGAAGCATTCAACAGTGTATCACTAACTTTTTTGATGATCAAGAACCATTAACCGGACTTTTAATTTACCCATAATGAATACTCCCCCTCCCAGTTTCTTTACTAAGAAAAAGCGAAAAATGAGTTTAAAAAACTTACTTGTATAATTTGGGAGCAATATCTGAGAAGAAAGTATGCTTAGCAAGATTCCGAGACAGCGACAAGCTGTCTGTCTCAAGGCTGAAAAATTGGTGTTCAGCTCCGGTTTGGAATTTTTGAGTAGATGGGGGTAAAACTTGATCTCCTCGTCAAGATTACTATTAGTTATGTCGAACACCGTACAGTAACCTGCTAAAGAAAACAAGCCAAGCTAAGAAAACCCTTCATAGTGAGCTGGATATCCAAACCCGGATGGTTTCATATGCCGAGGATGAGGACAATATTATTGTCATGTGCAAGTTGCTAGTCACGGCAGCAAAGCAAAATGTTCTTATCCCGAAGTTTGTTATTTTCAGTCCGTGTGAAGTACCTGCTATAGGCGAGTTTGTTCATGCCAAATTAGTTTCGAAAGCAAATGAAATTTCGAAAAAATTCGATGGATTTATTTTGAATGCTAGCCACTTCCCTGCAGCCAAGTCAAGTCATTGGCTCTGAAATACCAATAAAGACCATACGAAAGCGGAACTTTGTGTGATTTGTTAAAAAGCAGAAAGAAAATGTGATCTTTTTAAATTTTTCCCAAGACCGAACTGCCTTTCTATGACAAAACAAACAAGAGTTCCCATAAGGAGAGGACCTTTTACTATACATACAAAAGCAACTGGATATTTTCATCAAGGATGTATGTGGTCGAAATATCCAGTAGCTTTTGTATGTGTTTTTCACTGTTTAATAAAAGGTCCTCTCCCTCTGGAAACTCTTATTTGTTTCGGCACCGATCTATTAAAACTATATTAACTAGCTACATGTAGATATCATAAAGCCGAAATACTATCTTCCTAATTATTAAATGACGATAGAACAAGAAAATTTGTAAGACCGATTGAATTTTTTTTTGTATTGAAATTCTTAAGATTCCTATAACAGCAAAAATATTGTTTCAATCATTGCGAGAAAGTGTAGTGGATTAGAGATTGAAAACTGACTAACTCATAAAGACTTACAACATTTCCATCAAAGATGAAAGATCTTGCACATAAGCTTGACATTAAGAATGGTCAGTCTAGTGGTATAAATGGTTGAGATGAAGCTTGTGAAACTACTTTTCTTTGTGACTCTCTTTGGCTATGCTCTTGCAAAACCTGACAAGGAAGATAAAGAACTTGGAACAGTTATTGGAATTGATCTTGGAACAACTTACTCTTGCGTTGGTGTGTTCAGGAATGGTCGTGTTGAAATAATTCCAAATGACCAAGGTAATCGAATCACTCCGTCTTATGTTGCCTTCACAGCAGATGGTGATCGGTTAATCGGTGATGCTGCTAAGAATCAGTTGACAACAAATCACGAGAACACTGTTTTTGATGCCAAACGTCTTATTGGCCGTAAATGGAGCGAAAAAACTGTCCAAAGTGATGTTAAACTTTTTCCATTCAAAGTAATTGAGAAGAGCAGCAAACCCCATATTCAAGTGGATATGAAGCAAGGCACCAAAGTTTTTACTCCTGAAGAAATATCCGCCATGGTTCTTGGTAAAATGAAAGAAATTGCAGAGGCATATTTGGAGAAAAAAGTGACACATGCTGTGGTAACTGTACCCGCCTATTTTAATGATGCTCAGAGACAAGCTACTAAAGATGCAGGTGTTATTGCTGGCCTGACAGTCATGCGTATAATCAATGAACCAACTGCCGCTGCCATTGCTTACGGCCTTGATAAAAAAGAAGGAGAAAAGAACATTCTTGTGTTTGATCTGGGTGGTGGCACATTTGACGTCTCATTGCTAACAATCGATAATGGTGTATTCGAGGTTGTTTCAACGAATGGGGACACTCATTTGGGTGGTGAAGATTTTGATCATAGAATTATGGAATATTTTATTAAATTGTATAAGAAGAAAAAAGGAAAGGACGTCCGCAAAGATGGCCGCGCTGTTCAAAAACTACGACGTGAGGTTGAAAAGGCTAAGCGCGCCTTGTCTTCTTCTCATCAAGTTCAAATTGAAATTGACTCATTCTTCGAAGGTGACGATTTTGCTGAAACTTTGACAAGAGCCAAATTTGAAGAGCTTAATATGGACTTGTTTAAAGCCACTATCAAACCAGTTGAAAAGGTATTGGAAGATGCCGAAATGAAAAAGACAGAAATTGATGAAATTGTCCTGGTTGGCGGGTCCACTAGGATTCCAAAGATCCAACAACTGATCAAAGATTTTTTCAATGGTAAAGAACCCAGTCGAGGCATTAATCCCGACGAAGCCGTAGCATATGGTGCTGCAGTTCAGGCTGGAGTTCTGAGTGGTGAACAGGAGACTGGGGATATCGTCCTTCTTGACGTGAATTCTCTGACCATGGGTATTGAAACCCTAGGTGGTATGATGGCCAAATTGATTCCTAGGAACACGGTCATTCCAACAAAGAAGTCACAGATTTTCTCAACAGCTGCCGATAACCAGAACACTGTCACCATCCGGGTATTTGAGGGAGAACGTCCAATGACAAAGGACAATCATCTCTTGGGAAAATTTGATTTGACAGGCATCCCTCCAGCGCCACGTGGCGTCCCTGAAATTGAAGTGACTTTTGAAATGGATGCTAATGGAATTTTACAAGTTTCGGCTGAGGACAAGGGAGCTGGGAATAAAGAAAAAATCACGATCAGTAATGATAAGAACCGTCTCACCCCTGAAGACATTGAGCGTATGATCAAGGACGCTGAACATTTTGCCGATGAAGACAAATTGTTCAAAGAAAAAGTTGAATCTCGCAATGAACTTGAATCGTATCTTTACTCGTTGAAGAATCAGATTAGTGACAAGGATAAACTTGGGGCAAAATTGTCAGATGATGATAAATCTAAAATTGAAGAGGTGGTTAAAGAGAAGATAAAATGGCTAGATGATAATCAAGATAACGAGGCATCGGAATTCAAACGAGTGAAGAAAGAAGCTGAAGATTTAGTGCAACCGATTATCGTTAAACTCTACCAACAAAGTGGCAGTGCTGGCGCTGACATGCCTGAGGAGAAAGGTGACCATGACGAACTTTGATTTGAATCAGTGTGCTTTAGAAGGCTTAGAAGGTTATGTGTCATAATTTATTTATTTCTATTGATTCATTCCAGAATACGTGAATGACAGTTTATAGTGAAGGTGAAAAAAAAACTTTCAGTGAAACAAATAATATCTAGGATTGTTTATTTTGCGATGTTTTGGAGCTAAGTTAAATTATTCTTATACTACATTATTGTATAAATAATCTCCACATTAAAAATATTTTTCTCCGTGGTCAAGACAAAACGGATTAGAGATTCAACAAAGGATCATTTTCAAAACAAAAATATTTGTATCATGTATAAGAACTATGTGTCTGATATACAGAATTATCGTGAATGTTCGATATATAACGTTATTAATAGTTGAAATATCATCACGATATTTCGGCATTCTCGACGAAAAACATTGGCTAGACAACGGCTACTACATGGCCTTGTAACATATTTTATGAGTTTTTTTTATTGAATTTAGTAGCAATGTAAAGCATTTTCTGTTTTAGGGCTTTTATCAACTTACCAGATAAGTATAATTAACTTTATTTGCAAGCAAAAAAACTTGTAATATCTTTTGTTGCTACAAATATGAGGCTTAATCAGCCTTTAAATTCGTTTTCTATTACGTCATTATCAAACTAAGGTACTTGTGTTGTTAATAGGCAGCGTAATAGCGCTACCAAGTATAGAGCGATGCGGGCGCAAGGTTTTCATTATTATTTTTTTTCGGTTTGTTCGTTTTAGGCCAGGCTGCTTCGTAGTTGTCAAAGACACTTCAAAAGGGTTCACTTGATTGGATACTTAAAGGGCTAGTGCCCTTTTTAATAGTCAAAGATGACCGGAGGTTAAATGACACTCCCCCCAACGCCCACCATTTCCTCAAATACGTCGAGTTAAAATTTTGAGATAGCCATTCTATGCAACGTAGTTGAAGGGTCCGGAAATTATTAGCCCTTTTTAATAGTCAAAGATGAATGGAGTTTAAATAGCCCCCCCCACGCCCATCAGTTCTTCAAACACATCGAGTTAAAATTTTGAAATAGCCATTCTATTCAACGTAGTTGAAGGGTCCGGAATTTATTATGTCTCTGAGGATGACAACTTTCCCCCTGAGCCCTCAGGGTAAGGGTTCTAAGTCATGACCTGGAGGCATATAAGGCTTATATGCAAAGGGTGATCATATAAACTTCGGGTGGGGCCCAATGGATTGGTTTTCCAAAGTTCTAATGCCCTTTTTATTAGCCCAACCTTCTCCCCGACATCCTTTCTTTTTCCCGATGTGTGGGAATATTGAGGAAAACCTTTTACATTTAGCCTCGCAGTGGAAGGAATGATTAGATTCAAATAAATATTTTTCTGGGAAACATTTAATTGATAATGATGCTAATAATGGGATATTTTGGAGGGGATGAATCATAAGGCTGAGGTAATTCCTGAGACCAAGGCTAAACCAGTAAGCTTTTTTTCTAGAAATCATAAGATGTTTATCTTCGCGCCACCCCAACACCTAGTTGGTGGGGGTGCTTCGCGCCCCCCAGGCCCCCCCCCCACCGCGCGCGTAAGTCGTTACGTGCCATATTAGTTACGGACCATTGTAGTTGTGTCCCTGTGTCCCACCTGTGAATATAGATAGATAGATATATATATATATATATATATATATATATATATATATATATATATATATATATATATATATATATATAAATATATATATATATATGTGTGTTTTTAACTACGTAAAACTTACGAATATACAACATTCTTCGCTGTCCCATTGTCTGTGCATATAAATAGATTGTCAGGTTTACCGACTCTTGAACATGCAACATATAATTGTCCATGGGAAAAAAAATCCGTATTCAGATGAATACCTCATTATTCTAATGATTGCCCTTGAGCTTTGTTGATGGTGATTGCTAATCGAACATTCCCTATGTCCCCATTGTCATTTATATATCCCCTGTGCCCCCCGGCGTCCCCGTTGTAGTTGTGTCCCTGTGTCCCGGTCGTCATTTATATTCCCTGTGTCCCGGTCGTCATTTGTGTCCCGGTGTCCTAGTCTGTAATTTCTCTTTGAGTGTCCCGCTCGTCATTTACATTCCCTGTGTCCCTGTCGTCATTTGTGTCCCAGTGTCCCGGTCTGTAATTTCTCTTCGAACATTCCCTGTGTCCCGGTCCCCCCAAGGCCCCCGCGCGCGTAAGTCGTTGCGCACCATATTAGTTACGCGCCATTGTAGTTGTGTCCCTGTGTCCCACCTGTAAATATATATATATATATATATATATATATATATATATATATATATATATATATATATATATATATATATATATATATATATATATATATATATATATATATATGTTTTTAACTACGTAAAACTTGCGAATATACAACATTCTTGGCTGTCCCATTGTCTGTGCATATAACTAGATTGTCAGGTTTACCGACTCTTGAACATGCAACATATAATTGTCCATGGGAAAAACAATCTGTATTCAGATCTATGCCTCATTATTGTAATGATCGCCCTTGAGCTTTGTTGATGGTGATTGCTAATCGAACATTCCCTGTGTCCCCGTCGTCATTTATATATCCCCCTGTGCCCCCCGGCGTCCCCGTTGTAGTTGTGTCCCTGTGTCCCGGTCGTCATTTATTTTTCCCTGTGTCCCGGTCGTCATTTGTGTCCCGGTGTCCCAGTCTGTAATTTCTCTTTGAGTGTCGCGGTCGTCATTTATATTCCCCGTGTCTTGGTCGTCATTTGTGTCCCGGTGCTTTGTTGATGGTGATTGCTAACCGAACATTCCCTGTGTCTCTGTCGTCATTTATATATCCCCCTGTGCCCCCGGCGTCCCCGTTGTAGTTGTGTCCCTGTGTCCCGGTCGTCATTTATATTCCCTGTGTCCCGGTCGTCATTTCTGTCTCGGTGCTTTGTTAATGGTGTTTGCTAATCGAACGTTCCCTGTGTCCCGGTCATCATTTATATATCCCCCCTATGCCCCCCGGCGTCCCCGTTGTAGTTTTGTCCCTGTGTCCCGGTCGTCATTTATATTCCCCGTGTCCCGGTCGTTATTTGTGTCCCGGTGTTCCAGTCTGTAATTTCTCTTTGAGTGTCCCGGTCGTCATTGATATTCCCTACTAGCTGTTGGGATGGCGCTTCGCGCCACCCCAATACCTGGTTGGTGGGGGCGCTTCGCGCCCCCCCCCCAAGCCCCCCCCCGCGCGCGTAAGTCGTTACGCGCCATTGCAGTTGTGTCCCTGTGTCCCACCTGTGAATATAGATAGATATATATATATATATATATATATATATATATATATATATATATATATATATATATATATATATATATATATATATATATATATATATATATATATATACTAGCTGTTGGGTGCTATATATATATATATATATATATATATATATATATATATATACTAGCTGTTGGGTGCACCCCAACACCTAGTTGGTTGGGTGCTTCGCACCCCCCCGCGCGCGTAAGTCGTTACGCGCCATATTAGTTACGCGCCATTGTAGTTGTGTCCCTGTGTCCCACCTGTGAATATAGATAGATTTATATATGTGTTTCAAACTACGTAAAAATTGCGAATATACAACATTTTTGGCTTTCCCACTACTGGGAGCTTTCCGTTTCCAATTGCCAGTAATTGATCTGAAAATGTTTGACCAGAGTCATCGTTTTGCAATCGGACACGCATATTTGTAGTTAATTTTAATATTTTTACGTGTGCCCATAAATTAGAATTTTTCAGGCAAGCATTCATTTCGTCTGCAGGAGTTAAACTACGTAAAAATTGCGAATATACAACATTCTTGGCTTTCCCATTGTCTGTGCATATACAAAGCCGTATGTACTAATAATGACGTCATATGCAAACGCTCTTTTTACAAACAAACAAACATGCATACACACAACTCGTTTTTATATAGATAGATAGATAGATAGATACAATACAAATTAACTGCGTAAAACTTGCGAATATACAACATTCTTCGCTGTCCAATTGTCGCTGCATATAAATAGATTGTCAGGTTTACCGACCCTCGAGCATGCAACGTACAATTGTCCATGGGAAAAACAATCAGTACTAAGATCTATACCACATTTTTCTAATGATTGACCTTGAGCTTTGTTGATGGTGATTGCAAATGCTAATCGAATTGGGAATTGCAATCTTTTAAATTGAAAAGGCAGATCCGTTGGAATCATGGGAATGCGAGGAATAAGAACAGCCTCACCCTCAATAGGCCCTGTCAAGATTATGGCCTCTATTAGGTTTTCCATTGTTTTTTTTTACGGCAAGTCGCGTGCCATTGCAAAGCTTTGGTGGGTTGATATTTCTTAAAAGTATTATTGGTACGCCTATTTTTAGTTGTAGCACGTGTGGTGGAAACCCTGAAAGATCTATGGAATTTAAAAATTCAGATGGATAATTAACCGCTTCATTTGGTTCCAAAACTGTGTCGACTGACTTGTAAAGGACTGCCTGGTCTCGAATCTTGGTCAAAACAATATTGTTGATTTCGTGGACGTCTATATTTTTGGGTGCGAGAATCGCTCTTTCACTTAGCCATTTATTATTTTTTTAATTTTTTAGAATATTCGGAAATACTTTTTCAATCAATTCATTTTTGGACGTCACTAAATTACAGAAATCAGCAGGTAGTTGTATACGTCCTGAAATTGAGTCTATCGTATCATAAATGTCTTTTTGTTCCGACGTTAACTTGGAAATGTTATTTTTTACATACGACAATAGATCACTCGTACTGTAACTTTGTTCACGATCCAATTCTACACATGTCGAAACAGCAGCGATACGGTTAGGTGAAGGCATTCCCAAATCCTGAAGATGTTTGTTTTTCATACGTACGCACAAATCTTCTATAATAACTGAAGTGTAGTTATAAATTTCTGATGTAAAATCAAAAGTCATATCTGACGTCTCTAACTGTTTTCGATGGAGTATATCTTCGGACATTTTTGACTTATATTTTTCCCATAACTCTGTAGGAGCTGATGGAGAGCAAGTTCTTAAAATGATGCCGAACAATGCACGAATTTGACTTGGGGTTGACGTTTCGCACGCGTCATTGATGCAGTTATCCCAGTGTTGGTCATTCTCCAATAAATTCAGAGCTTGGCATGCACTACGATAAGTGTCATGTATAGTACCGTTTACAGTTCTCAAATACTCAAAGGATGTCGGACCGGGTACATTCACCAAAAGCAGGCGTAGAAAGAAGCATTCATGTTGATTGGGGTGAACGGTGTAGAGTCTTCCTATCGTGGTATCTTTGAAGATGGTAGGTTGACCGTCGACTGACTTACCCTGTTTTCGACGTTCAAATACTTTATTTTTAGTATTCCACGTGTAATACGAAGGCACTTCAGTAAACAGCAGTTTTTTTTGCAAAAGAATCATTTTTGCAAAGCGAAAAAAAAGCTGTTAATTTTGTATCCGGTGGATTCAGGGCTCTTTGTTGCACGTTGGTTTCTTAGAAATAAATATGTTGACCATTCTGTAAATGTACCGCTAAGTGAACAACAGCTGGACTACGTTCATGTATCGGAAATGAAAGAATTCGCCAAACAGCTTCATCACTGCTTATGTATCTTCCAGCCTGATATTGTACGATTTCGTCGAAATCTTTGATTTCGGGCTGCAAGCCAAAAACTCCCATGTCACTGCCTTTGTTGACGTATTTACATATGTATTTGATTGCCTTTACGGAGTTACAGTATTCAACGTTTATGTGTGCATTAAATGTTTTTGATAATAATGGGGAATATGGAACAACCCACTGGTTATCTACTTCGATGGTGGTACCGTTGCCATTGTAGGTTCTTCAGTCATTTTACAATTATAAATTTCTCTTTCAACGGTCTTCTTACAATTAAAAATTTGTCTTTGAACGATATTCTTAAATACCTGTGTCCTGGTCGTCATTTATATTCCCTGTGTCCCGGTCGTCATTTGTGTCCCGGTATCCCAGTCTGTAATTTCTCTTTGAGTGTTTTTTCGTTTTAGTATTTTTTAGTTTTTTACATTTTTTCTTTTTTCAGTTTTCTTTTTCTTCTTTATTTTTCAGCTTCACTATGAAATACATATCGCCAAACCTTTGTTTTTTAACTAAAATCTGGTAGGCATTGATGACCTTATCCAAGTCAAAATCCCAAACCCAATCATCATCGCTATCATTTTCAGTTTTGATATGTTTTGACTCTCGCTGTCCAGGTGGATCTTCATCTAACTGCGCGGTTTTGCGTTCTTTAGCCTCAAGCCTGTTTCCTTGCTGTTCTTTTGATTCCTCGGCACGCTTTCTTTTCTGAATTTCTCTATCAGCAGCAAGTTTTTTGGCATAGACTCTTTGAGCATCTTCATCGGCTTTTGCCATTGTAAGTTCATCAGTCATTTTAAACTTAAACATTAATAGATTTCTACGTGAACATATATGTCTTAAATATCTTTAATGACGTCACCGTCATAGCAAAAATGACGACAACTAACTTCATGACGTCAGTCGACACAGAAACATGACGTCACCTGACAGACAGACACACAGACAGACAACTTATTTTTATATATATAGATATATTTTTAACTACGTAAAACTTGCGAATATACAACATTCTTGGCTGTCCCATTGTCTGTGCATATAAATAGATTGTCAGGTTTACCGACTCTTGAACATGCAACATATAATTGTCCATGGGAAAAAAAATCCGTATTCAGATGAATACCTCATTATTCTAATGATTTCCCTTGAGCTTTGTTGATGGTGATTGCTAATCGAACATTCCCTGTATCCCCGTCGTCATTTATATATCCCCTGCCCCCCGGCGTCCCCGTTGTTGTTGTTTCCCTGTGCCCCGGTCATCAT
Source organism: Artemia franciscana (assembly GCF_032884065.1). NCBI lineage: Eukaryota > Metazoa > Arthropoda > Branchiopoda > Anostraca > Artemiidae > Artemia > Artemia franciscana. Next base: position 20,505,886 of record NC_088883.1, on the reverse strand, counting down.
TTGTGTCCCGGTGTCCCAGTCTGTAATTTCTCTTTGAGTCTCGTGGTCGTCATTTATATTCCCTGTGTCCCGGTGTCCCGGTCGTCATTTTTGTCCCGGTCGTCATTTGCGTTCCGATGTCCCAGTCTGTAATTTCTCTTTGAGTGTCCTGGTCGTCATTTATATTCCCTGTGTCCCGGTCGTCATTTGTGTCCCGGTGTCCCAGTCTGTAATTTCTCTTTGAGTGTCGCGGTCGTCATTTATATTCCCTGTGTCCCGGTCGTCATTTGTGTTCCGGTGTCCCGTCTGTAATTTCTCTTTGAGTGTCCTGGTTGTCATTTATATTCCCTGTGTCCCGGTCGTCATTTGTGTCCCGGTGCTTTGTTGATGGTGATTGCTAATCGAACATTCCTTGTGTCCCGGTCGCTTTCTCTTTGAGTGTCCCGGTCGTCATTTATATTCTCTATGTCCCGGTCGTCATTTGTGTATATTGTCCCGTCATTTCCCGTCCCAAAAGATGTCCCGTCATTTGGGACATCTATATATATAGATGTCCCGGTGTCCCGGTCGTCATTTGTGTCCCGGTGTCCCGGTCTGTAATTTCGCCAGTCGACAAACGTGACGTCAGTTGACACACAAACATGACGTCAGTCAACAGACAAACAACTTATTTTTAATATATAGATGTCCCGGTGTCCCGGTCGTCATTTGTGTCCCGGTGTCCCGGTCTGTAATTTCGTCAGTTGACAAACATGACATCAGTCGACACACAAACATGACGTCAGTCAACAGACACACACAAACAACTTATTTTTATATAGATAGATTTGCCATCACAAGCCCCAAAGAGGCGAAATCGAATTTCGGGGTCAATGAATTTAAACGGGACAAGCAAAAACGTGAAAAAGCTATTAAAACTAAAAAAGTGGTAAAACAACAACAAAATCACAAATATTCAAATGAAAATCGATTCATTACTTATTACTTAAACTGAGATGTGTCATAACATTTTAAAAAATATAAAAACCCATTAAATACAATTTAAAGGGGCAATAAAGGGAGAAAGGGAAAAAACAAGCCGACACCGCCTGTACTTGTACCAAGCGTTAAAAAGGGGAAAAATGAGGAAGTTTTGTTTGATTTTTTGCCTGAATTGAGGTTACAAAAACTTATATATTCATAGGTACAGCACCAAAGGGATGAAAAGGTAGTAAAAGGGTTGAGAAGGGAAGAATTTTGGAGGAGATCATCTTTTCGGGTCAATGAGTACAGTGCGAGGGATTGTGTTTGTATTTTCTTGGAAAAAAATAGAAGCATAATATATCTCTCCTTTACTCAAGCATTTTTAACGAAGCTTTAGTTTTGAAGGATATAGCATGACTAAGAAAGAGATTTCTGTTGGACTACATTTTTGAGTTAGATATTAATTAATTATGTTCGTTGGTTAGTGTCTTGTTCTATTCGTTTCGGCATTCTGGGTTTCTTACACAAATAAAGAATTAATATTAGTGTATGCGATCAAAAGCAAATTTATTTATTCTTTAACCAAAGAAAAACTGTTAAATAGATGGTGTTACAGTATATCCAACAAAAACTGTTCAGACTTCCTTTTTCTCTGCGGTTTGTATTATTGGAATTTATTCCCAATTTGCCAAGAAACGTGGCTAAGAAATTTGCAAATACTTTTGCAACTTGACTTGAATTTTTTAACCAAAAACACTATCCACAAAATCGGTACAAAAGAAACAGAAAGGCAACTCATATGTCTCCTTTAATGATAAAGATAAATTGCACTTAAATAATTCTCATGGAACAAACAGGAAGAAAGAAAAAAAAGAAAAAAAAAGGAACAAAGGAAACACTGACTCACGGAGATAGGGAAAGAATTTATAAAACATGTTATAAATAAATCAATAATGTATTCAATCTCCGATACTTTGGGCGGAAAGAACTGTCTCTTTCAATTTCTTTTTATGTATAGAGAATGATGGTGATTGACTTGCTATATCAAATAGATGATATTTGTTGGTAATCTCGGAAAGTTGATATCTCAGACTTAGTCTTGATGTCTCATTTTTTACAAGCGGGAAAAGGTAATTGTTCCTAGATATTGATAAATGGCTATTCTTATTTTCAACAATAAGTTTTATGCTATGGAAAAAATGATGACTCCGTCGGTTCTCCAAACAGCAACAAAGAAAAAAAATAAACAATTTTTGATTCTCCCTAAATAAACAAAAGAAGCTAAACCAAAACTTCAATTTCTTTTCTATGAGACAAATTACGAATTTTAGCAAAATAGGTAGCCAAGATAGCTTAGCAGTCAAATAATGCCAGGTTAGGATTGAAACAATAAGGATCTCCACACAAATTTTAAAATAAGAATTTATAGAATTGAATATCATTTATCGAGAGCTAAGGAAAAATTTATTTTCCTGATTGTTAATATTGAGAGAGCGACAGATAAGCATAAGATATCAAATTCCACTAATTGTACATAAATACAAATTATTTGAATTGGTAAATGAAGTAACTTTGCCGTTCACATTAAAAAATAATTTAAACACGACGGTTCTTTCAACCTACAGTAAGGGGCTATTCTATTTTGCAAGTTAATCAATGGTTATCTTTCCTATCTACAATTGCTTTTTCCTCCAGATATTTTTTCTCTCTTTCTGTTTTTTAGCCTGTTTTTCTTCTTTCTCTTTTTTTGAAATGTGCATTTGTTGTTGTTTTGGTTTTCTTCTTGTAATAAAGGATAATCATTGAGTTCTACCTTTTCTTTATCGTTAAAGGAGACATGTGAGTTTCCTCTCTATTTCCTTTTTACCGATTTTGTGGATAGTGTTACTGGTTAAAAAAAATTCAAGTCAAGTTGCAAAAATATTTCGAAATTTTTTAGCCAGATTTGTTACAAACCGCAAAGAAGGCAGTTTATCTCTGAGCAGTTATTTTGGATGTATAGTATCGCCATCTATTTAGCAGTCTTACTTTGGTTAAAGAATAAATAGATTTGCTTTTGATCGTATACACTAATAATAATTCTTTTTTTGTATAAGATGCCCAGACTGACATGACGAATAGAACAAGACACTAACCAACATGCATAATTACTTAATACCTAACTCAAAAATGTAGTCCAACAGAAACCTCTTTTTTAGTCATACTATATCCTTCAAAATTAAAGCTTCGTTAAAAATACTTGAGTAAAGGAGAGGTAGGATATGCCTCCGCTTTCTTTCAAGAAAATGCATCTACAGTCCCTTGCACTGTAGGCATTAATCCGAAAAGATAGTCTCCTCCAACATTCTGCCTTTTTCCTGTTTTTCCTATTTTTCCCCTTTTTCCTATTTTTCTCAGCCTTTTTCCTATTTTTTCATCCGTTTGCTGGTGTACCTATGGATATAAAAGCCTTTGTAACCACGATTAAACCAAAGAATCAAACAAAGCATAATCCAATTTTCCTTTTTTTATTTTTTGGCACAGGTGCCGACCGTGTCCGCTTCTTTTTCCCTTCCTCTTTTTATTGCCCCTTTAAATTGTGTTTTACATGTCCTTATATACTTTTAAATCTTACGATATATCTCAGTTTAAGCAATGAATAATGAATCGATTTGTAGTTTTGTTGTTGTTTTACCACTTTTTTAGTTTTAATAGCTTTTTCACGTTTTTGCTTGTCCCGTTTTAATTCATTAACCCCAAAATTCGATTTCGCCTCTTCTGGGCTTGTGATGACAAAGTTTTGAATAAATATATTATCCTCTCTAAAAGTATACTGGTTGAGCCTTGCTTTTAAGAATTGCCTTTGAATTCCCCCCTCCCCTCAAAAATATTTCATTGTTAGTGCCATTATCAATAAAATGTTTCCCAACAAATTATTTGCTTGAATCTATTTTTCCTTCCACTCCCAGGCCAAATGTAAAAGGTTTTCCTTGATTTTCTCACATATCGAGTAAAAGAAACGACCATTTTTTTTTACTTTCAGCGACCCATATACTTCCTTCTTTACTCGAATGGTAACCTGTCTGTTCTCATTTTTACCAAGCAACCGATTTTATCCCCTGTACTCTTGTCTTAAAATAAAACTTTCCCCTCACGGTTCGTTTATCTGTGCATACAGATATAACTCCCTTGTCAAAATATATGTGCTGTTTTTGTTGCGATTTTAGGACAACATTGATAGTAAAAGGCATTTATGTTTTTTGGATACCGTTTTCTACGACATCATAGCAAATGCTGAAAAAAGGCAAATTTTATGGAAGGATCAAGTGTTTAAAATCCCAAAAAATCTTAGAACGTATGAAGGCAAAAAATGTGCCTTTCTTTGCTGTTCCTAAGGGTGTAAAACCAGGGTGTAAAACTTCAAGAAAACCAGGGATTGAAAAACATATGTCATAATTGCAGCGTCAAATACAACCTATTGAAGAGAGAATTCCAGCTCCTAGTACGCTAAAATTTAAACACATTTTAAAACAACAACTTTAAATTGAGGAAAAATTCCGACTTGAAGCTGATTTAAGAATGACAGCTTTTACTTCGATTAACCGTATTCACGGCAATTTCGGAAGTAGCTTGGAACCACGAGAAAATGACGTCACGTCAAAATGTGATCAATGCCATTCAAAGCATTGATCTTTTTTATTCTATGGACTGAACCACCCACTTTTCTTCATAAAAAAACCTCTTCGTAAGATTTTTACACCATTTTTGAAAAGAATTGGGCCTAAAGCTGTTTTACGTTGGACCTAGTATTTCTTAGGCTTATGTAAAAGAAAATAATGCACTTATTAGAATGCTAATAATCACTACCAATTATTATTTTTTTAAATAAGAAGTTGGTTCTCTGGCCCTATTTCCCAGGTCAAAGATGCAGCACAAATATTTGTAAATTGTTATAATTTTATGTCTAATACTGAACACCTGACTATTTCAAATTAATGTTCATTTTAACTGTAATATTATATTTTATTTCTCTTTTTATTTGAAAGGTATTCAATGGTCTTCTCTGTGGAGTTATTTTCTTGGCCTCGCAATTTTGCTTGACTTTTTGGATTCTTTTGGTTTAAGGATTTAGTTGTTTTGCAGTTGGATTACAGTCATTTTCAAGTACCAGCAACGTCATTAACTATACACCTACAACACTTCTTATAAAATAGAATATAATTTTGAGAATTGAAGTACGTCAAGTTAGGCTTGGTAAGAATTAGACTAAAAGATTAACAAAGAGGAATTAATTATCAGTTTATGGATTTATCATAGCCCAAAAATTGGCCTAGTTTGGAGTGGCAGCCTACTGTTTAGGAAAAATTTTCTAGGCTGAAAGTTTCATGTAAGGCTATTCTCTGCTTAATAGAAAATTAGGTATAAGGTCAGGGCCCTCTAGAGGGAGAAGTAGTAGAGGTAGTTGCTTCAAAATAACTTCCTAGGATGTACTTTAGTCTGTAGATTCATCCCTGAAAATTTCATATTCCTAGCCTAAACCCTTTCCAAGATAGCAAGAAGTCAATTAGGCTAACTAGGATTTTACCAAAAAAACTATGGAATTCTGGAAGCTACTTTAAAACCTTAATCAAGCTCTCAACTAGGCCTATGTCATTTCTAAATGTAAGCTGATTCCACTTTGTTCCCCAGCCTAAATTAGGCCATTATGCAGTTTACCTTAAATTACCTTAAATCGCACTGGCCGGCGAATAAGGTTGGGTGAACATCCTGTAGATTCGCCGGTTGAGTGATGGAGGTGGAAGTGCGTTGTCTAGTTCCGTTGAGTAGATCCACTGGCCTCCCAGTGTAGTTTCCACTCCATCGCTGCCCAGTCTCGGTCAATTGCTTTTTTGAAGTTGTCAACAGTTTTGGACTGAACTGTTTCTTCACTAAGGGAATTCCACAGTGGAACAGCACGAGTTGAGAAGAAGTTGGAACGTTCTCTCCGTGAGCTTCTTTGTTGCTGGAGCTTCTTGGTGTGGCCCCGGGTGTGGCTAGAGAGCGACTTATTAAAAAGCCCTGGTGTGACACCATTCTCCAGCAGCTTGTGGGTCAGGATTGCATCTCCGCGTTTCCTCCTGTACGTCAGGGTTGGGAGCTTGAGTTTCTTGAGGCGTTCAGGGTACGAGAGGTTCTTACATTTGGTTGGTAGTTTTGTAGCCCTCCGCTGAACGCTCTCAAGGATCTTCTTGTCCATGACATAGTGGGGAACGGCAAGAGAGACTCCGTACTCAAGTTGCGGTCTGACCAGTCCTGTATATAGCTTCCTGATTGTCCTGGGAGATCTACTGGTGATATTACGTCTGATGAGACCAAGGGACCTGTTGCCTTTTGCAGCTAGGTATTTGCTGTGACTATGGAATTTCATTTTGTCATCAACAATGACCCCAAGGTCTCTTTCTTCGGTGACAGTTTCCAAAGTTATGAGCTTCCCAGTACGATCTGTCATTGTATATGTCATTCCTGGGTTCTTAGGGCCAAGATGTAGGACTTTGCACTTTTCAGCATTAAACTCGAGGGACCAGGAAGAGGACCAGTTGTTGAGGGTGTGCAGATCTGCCTGCAGAGCTGCGCACTGTTGGTTGTTTGCGACTGGGCCAAACAATTTCGAGTCGTCTGCAAACAGTTTAAGGTCATTTTGCACTGACTGGGCTGAGTCATTGATGAACATGTTGAAGAGGGTAGGTCCCAGTTTAGTTCCTTGCGGAACTCCGCTGAGCACTGGAGTTGGGTTTGACATGATTTGATTCCCCTCCTCATCATACATCATCACCCTCTGTATTCTATCCTTGAGAAACTGGATAATCCATTCCCTTACATCTTGGTGGAGTTGATAGAACTCTAGTTTCCTTTCCAGGTACGAGTGTACTACCTTCTCGAAAGCTTTGGCTTGGTCCAGCAAGAGTACGTCAACTGGAAGGCCTTCCTCAATCATCTTGGTGATTATGTCATATGATTGAATTAGGTTTGTCTCCACAGAGCAACCCTTCCTGAAACCATGTTGTCCATCGTATAACAGGCTGTTAGTTTCCAGATGTGCAACGATTGCATCATTTAAGACGCCTTCCATGACTTTTGATGGGACAGAAGTCAGGCTGATGGGTCTGTAATTCTGTGGTTTATCTTTCTGTCCTTTTTTGAAAACTGGCATGACATTTGCTGTTTTCCAGTCAGAGGGAATAGTTTTGGAAGCTATTGACATCTGGAATATTCTTGTCAGGGGTTCCGCTATTTCAGCTGCAGTCTCCTTCAGCAACCTAGGATGGATGCCATCGGGTCCCTTTGCCTTGGATGGGTCCAAAGTTTTTAGGCGCTTGTAAGTATCACAAGCTGTGAACTGGATCGGTGGCATAGGGTGTTTGATGTGGGTGGTTGGCATATCCGGTGGGGGGCATCCAGGGTCTTTAGAGAAATTTGACGAGAAGCATTGATTGAGGGTATCTGCCATTACCAATGGGTTGGTTATTTTGGTTCCATCGCTGGAGGTAAAATGATGGATCGACCTGCGGCTTGGGTTGTTTGAAGTGACATATCTCCAAAACTTTTTTGGATTGGTTTTTGCCTCTAGTGCTATCGACTCCTCATATCTTATGGTTGCTTTTCTGGTCGCATTTCTCAGTTTGTTCCTGGCCTTTTTGTACTGCTCTAGATGGGCTGCACTCTCACAATTTTTATACTTTTTCCAAGCTTTCTTTTTCTTATTAATGACTTTTTTTAGCTGTGGTGACATATACGGAAGGGTTCTGGGACGTTCTGAGAAGTAAGTTTTCGTATGCTTCAACTCAAGACTCAGTAGTATGTCCTTGAAAAGCTCCCAGGATGCTTCAGTGTCTTGTTGCAAGGAGTTTTCCCATTCAATCTCTTGTAGGTCCTGGCGTATTTTCTTGTAATCAACAAACGTTCGTTTGATTTTGTTGGTTGGTATCCGATTCAAGATTATTGCACTCAGGATACAAAGATGGTCGCTTGCTCCAAGGGGGGGGGTAAGTTTGCTGTTGACATAATTTTTTCGGGGTTGTTTGACAGAACGAGATCAAGGAGAGATGGAGTTTACTCAACAAATTTTGATGAAATCCAAGACTAAGAACAGTGGCTCACTGAAAAAGACATAACCAAAAGTGAGGCATTTTTAGAAAGGCCTAGTCAATTTTATGCTCCTTTTTTATTCTTTTGTTCAAATCTATGTCATGTCATCCCTAGACCCCTCATATAGAATAGGTTTGGGCTATGAGTAAAATTATAGCAGTTCATATAGGCCTAAATGGCTTACCAATAAAGTGAACATATCACTTGATGCCTTTTTTATGCTCTTTACAAATATAATAGTTGCTTCTATCTTCAATTCAAATTTAAGTACTTTTAAACCTAACCTTATTATAAATAATTATAGCACTGAGAAAATGTATTATTATTTTGTCAAAAACAGCATAGAGAAAATATAGTATTATTCTGTTGGAAATGACAGATAACTTGTACTTTAATTGAAAATTCATCATTTTTAAGAGCTAAAAAAGTGCTTAAATTTGAAATTGTAGCATAGTAGAAGCAATTATTATATTTGTAAAGAACAGAAAAAAAGGCATCAAGGGGTGTGTTTGCTTTATTGGTAAGTCAGTTGTATGAACTGTCATAATTTTTTGAAATTTTGTCATTTTTAAGAGCTAAGAAAGCACTTAAATCTCAATTTAAGGTAGAAGCAATTATTATATTTGTAGAGAGCATAAAACAAGGTATAAAATAGTATATCCACTTTATTGGAAAGCCAGTTATATGAACTGCTATAACTTTACCAGGCTATATAGAAAGCAACATAACACAATGAGATTTGCTGTTTTATGCTCTTTTCAACATTAATAATAGTTAGTTTTTACCTTCACAATATAAACTCTCTCAACAGATACATTGATATACTGGGATGAAACTATCTTACCTTCAAATGCACTCTGATTAGAACTTTTCAGTATTCAGAACTACTTAGGCTCTCAGGAGAGTTTTAGACATTTGTTTTTTTCTATGGTATCCTGAAAAGAGACTACAACAAACAAACTAGAGTCTCTCAGAGTAGATAAAAATTTACTGCTTGAAACTATTTCAAGTTAGTAACTAAGGGTAAAGAAGAAAAAGGCAATTTCATTCAGAGTACATTTAGAGGTTGGACAGTTTCATTTTAGTGCTATGATAAGATATTTTTTTTTTTAAATATCTATCACAAGCCATGAAGGGCTGAATTTGCATTTTGGGGTCTTAGAACCAAAAAAAAAATCATAAATAAAGTAAACAACTAAAACACTGGCAAATTAATACAAATATAACTATATCAGAATGGCAAAACCATTCATTAGTCAGAAATATTAAGCAGCAAGATATCAAAAAGGTAAAACTAAAAAAGGGTTGCATAAGATAGTTTATTACCTTAAATCACATTGTCCAGTAAAATCTGAATTAAGTCCTGTAGAATCACTGGTTAGTGATGACAATGGTTGAATGTCACAATGGCATCCCACTCAGTTCGCCACAGCTTTGATGACCATTCTCCATCAACAGCCCTTTTAAAGGCAGCAGTGCTGGGGGTAGTGACTGCTTTTTGTTGAAAGAATTCCACAAACTCACTATTCTGTAAGTGAAGAAAATATTGTGTAGTCTAGTGGCAGCTCTCTTCTGATACAGTTTCCAACTATGCCCCCTAGTTCTGCAGACTGGTCAAGTTGAAATAGCTTAATTAATAGAGAGTTGTAATTCAAGAGCTTATGCATCATGATAATATCACCCCTTTTATGTCTGAAGGCAAGGGTGGGGAGTAGCCTTTTGTAGCCTGTCTCTGAACTGTTTCTAACTTCTGCTGGTCACCTTTGTTAAGGGGGCTAGCAACACACAACCCAAAATCCAAATTAGGCATGACCAATGCCTTATACATTTTAGTAATCACCATAGGTGACCTGCTAGTGATTGTTCTTTTTATAATGCACAGGGTTTGGAGTGCTTTGGCTACAGCTGTCTTTGTGTGTATAGTGAATTTTAATTCTTTATTGACTATGACCCCCAAGTCTCTCTCCACTTCAGACAAGATAATAGTCTGTCTTGATCCATCCATTCCTAACATGATAAGGGCATTTCTCATTTTTCTTTCCAAAGTGGATAGTTCAACATTTATTTACATTGAATTCAAGCCTCCACAAAGTTGCCCAATGGGAAAGTACCCACAGGTCATTCTGCATACAGGCTCTCTTATCGGGTGTATTGACAGTTCCAATGAGTTTGGAGTCATCAGCATAAAGACTTATTTTATTTTTGACTGTGGTTGGTGCATCATTAATATAAATGTTGAATAAAGTTGGTCCCAAGATGGTTCTCTGGGGTACTCCACTTAATGCCTCCATCTCTTCTGAAAAGAATACCTGTCCATTTTTTTAAAATATTTTTGCCCTTTGCTTTCTCCTGGAAAGAAACTGGAACACCCACTCTATGATTTAATTATGTATTCCAATTGCAAATAACTTGGTCCTTAGTCAACAGTGACATACTTTATCAAAGGCTTTTGCAAAATCCAATAGAACTAAGTCAACAGGGATTGCTTGATCTAGATGCTCAGTAACATAATCATATGCATCAATCAAATTAGTTTCAACTGAGCATCCATGTCTAAAGCCATGCTGACTATCACAGAATAGCTCATTGGTGGTCAGGTGTTCAACAATGTGAGCAATTCCTTCTAAGATTTTACCAGCTACAGATGTAAGACTAATGGGTCAATAATTGGAAACATTGCAGCTACCCCCTTTGTGTACAGGTGTAACGTTTGCATCCTGCCAGTCTTGAGGAATCTGCTTAGTATCAAGAGAATTCTGAAGCATGTTCATAAGGGGAAGGGCTATTCTGCATGAGCTTATTTCAATACTTGTGGGTGAACTTCATCAGGGCCAATTGATTTATTAGAATTAAGCAGCTTTAGCTGCCTCTCCACATCAGAGGCAACCACAGTTATCTTTTGCATAGGTTCCTCAATAGAATATTCTGGTGCTTCTGGTAAGGGGGCATTGTCTGGAGGCGTGAACACTGACTTAAATTGTCTACTCAATTCAGCTGCTATATTATTTGGGGTACTAACTATATTGCCATTCACAAGTAGTTCTGTAATTGAGTGTCTCCCTGGATTCCGAGCTGAAGCATACTTCCAAAATCTCTTAGGATTAGATTTTGAATCCAATGCCAATCCCTCTTCATATTCTGTTGTAAGCTTTCTCGTGAGATACCTAACTTTATTCCAGGTTTGTTTAAATTTCTCATAATTTTCATGGGAGGGGTTACTTTTATATTTGCTCTAATACTTCTTCTTTTTCTGTACAGCTTGCTTGACATCACGAGTGATAAATGGTAGGGTTTTGGGTCTTCTTTTCCAGGAAATTACTGTATGTTTTTCTGTTGCTTTAATTAAAACCCTTTTCATTTCAAGCCAAGCCTCCTCCATATTCTTATCATCAATGAATGACCAATCCTGGTTTGCTAACTCATGTCTGACCTGGTTGTAATTTGTGTACACATGCTTAATCCAATTATCCTTCTGTGGGTACAACCTAAGCCTACAAGTAATTGCAACATGGTCACTCACTCCAAATGGTGGTTCCAAGTTGACACTAATGAGCATCTCATGGTCATTAATAAACAAAAGGTCTATTAGGGTTGGGTTCTGCCCACTTCTATACCTGGTCAGAAAATCAATTGCTTGGTATAGCGAATGTTCATGAAGGCAGTCCAGAAGAGGGCAATTTGAGTGTTCAACCTGTTCTGCAACAGTAAACCCATCAATCCAGTGTAATTCCAGTAAATTAAAATCTCCTACAATAAGGACATTCTCATAATATTGCTTCATGACATTATTAATAGAATATGCAATTGCTAGAAGGGAACTTGTCTGGATCTGGGACTGGGATCTGGACTTCTATAAAAACAGCCTATGACTACAGGGAGACTTTGCTGCAGATGTACATATGAATTTATGTACATCAAAAAGGCTTAAAAGAGAACATATAAAAAGAGGGGAGGCAAAAGAAACAAATGAACATAAAATCTTGGGTATCACCACTACCAACAAAACAGAAAAGGGAAAGCTAGCAGTTTATTTCATCAGTAATAAAGAGAAGAAAAGTTTTTTCATACATGGAGATAAAGTAATGGATGGGGATAAAATAGGAATGAGTTTAGAAACAGTATATGACAAGCAGGGTCTGGGTAGGGAGTGTCTTTTTGGGATTACAGAGGCCTATGCAAGTTATCACCTTCAAACCTGTCCACATATAACTGAGGCTCAAAAGATTAAATTCAACTAAACTCTGTTTAACTTCAACAACTCTCTAACAACTTCAACTCTGTTGGCCCTGATGGAATTCATCCCCAGACCTTGCAAGAGACTCATTTGGAGCTTGCCCCTCCCTTAACAAAACTGTTCCAAACGTCTCCAGATACCAAAGTATTTCCTCAAGATTGGTGAAATACAAATCTTACAACTGTCTAAAAGGGTGGAAGTAGGAATAATGTCTCCAAATACCACCCCATTGGTATTACCTTAATAGTTGGTAAAATTCTTGAAGGAATTGTGAATATTACAATTATAAAACATTTATTTGACAACAAACTGTCACATGATGCTTATGACTATATCAATAAGTGGCTAGATCTCAGTGCTCCAGTTGATATGATCTGTTTAGATTTTGCCAAAGCATTTGATAAAGTCTGTCATCACTGGCTGAAGAAAAACTAATAGCTATTGGTATCCATCTGGAGGCTGTAGAATGGGTGATGTAGTTCCTTTCAGGAAGAAAGCAGAGAGTCAAGTTATTTGGAGACAATGTGCAAGAACTCTCCCCTGAAGTTGACAGTGGTGTGCCTCAGTGAACATTCCCAGCTCTAACATTGCTCAAAATTTTCATTAATGATGCTCCAGAAGTTGTAAGGAATAAGATGAACCTTTATACTGAAGATTCAAAGCTTATTGGCTCTGCAGAGTTGTCCAAATTTTGATCAAACAGTTTGTGGTAATGAACCATTGAGCATATTTAGCAACCTGGCTCAATAGTAACCAAAACTCTAAAAAATGGGATTTTGAAACCAATAGTTACATAAAAAGAATTGCATTTTAATGCTGATTTTAAATATATAAGTTTTATCAAGATTTGTCTTACACATCAAAAGTTACAAGCCTGAGAAAATTTGCATCATTTTAGAACATAGGGGGGAAACCCTAACAGTCATACAATCTTAACAAAAATCACACCATCAGATTCAGCATATCAGAGAACCCTCTGGCTTTTGGGCTTTTCCTCCTTAATGCCCTGCTCTTTATACTAAAGTTTTTTACTGTTTTAAAAAGTAGAATTAAGAGAAAGAGTCAAACTTTAGCATAAAGAGTGGTGCATTGAGGAGGAAAGGCCCCTTTCATATACAGGGTAATTTCTGTTTGTTTTAAGTTTTGATGGTGCTCCTTACTTTCAGTTAAATAAAACTTGTTTTTTTATATATTTAATTTCACAATGGGCCCATGAGTAGAAACTTGAATTTAACATTTGGAAGTGTAAGCCAATGCACTTTGGGAAAAAGAACATAAGGGGGCAGTACCATATGATAGAAGGGGATGGTTCTAGGCAATTGATTGTCTCTTTGACAGAGGAGAGAGATTTGAGAATTGTTGTTGATGAGGAACTAGGATTGGAAAAGCATGCTCAAACAGCAGTTGCCAAAACATCCCAGACCTCTGATATAATCAAGCATACAATATGTAGCAGGTCATCCAAAGTTATGACCAAACTACAGGGGTCATGTGTAACCATTGCTATGAATTTGTGATGTGTGTTACAACCCCCTGAACAAGGTTGATAAGCAAAAAATACAATTTGTCCCCTAACACTTGTGTGCAGGGATCAAAGAGGGGATGTCATAATGACTTATAATCTCTTGGATGTTGACTCCTCCTGTCAAAATCTATTTCAGTTTTTTGAATGCTCCAGGACAAGGGGGCATAGTAAGAAGTTGTCCTGGAAGAGGGCAGATACCAAAGTCTGCAACCACTACTGCTCCAATTGAATGATTACCTATTAGAACAATCTTCCTGATACTGCTGTAATTGGTCCCTCTTTTGACACCTTTAAGATTACTGTCAACAAGAGTTGATACATCAAGCCATGCAAGGCAGAGTGGGATGCTATTGAGTCCATGGTTCCTAATCATCACTAACCAGCAACTCTACAGGATTCTCTTTTCCTTATTTTACTCTATACTGTGATTTAAGGTAACGTGCAATACCTTTATTTAGTGAAAGCTCAATCCTTGATTAAGGTAATTACCATATTGCTATCCTTGATTAAGGATTGCAATATTGTTAATTGCCATCCATTAACCATAGAGAGTATTTTTGAAATGCTGTTGTTTTGGTAAAGAAGGCCATGTATAGACAGTTTTAACCATTCTATTTATCAGAAAAGCAGCCAGAAAAAATGGCTTGGTTTATAGAATACTGTCAAGATAGTGCTGGATAGACTGGTAAGTGCTGGAAATTTGCGACTGCTTAGGTCACAAAAATACATCACAACTACTGCCTGAGCTTGGCAGTGTATGGTTGACTTATGGTCCATTACATTACTAAAATTGCAAAATTTCTGATAAATTTGTGTTGTAATGCTAAGGTCTGATAACAAAAAAAAGAATATACAATTTTGATTCCCCCTTTGACAATCTGTACAAGGTATAACCTTATAGTTACTGCAATTGCAATTATGTCCATGTCTTTTCCACCTTCCCAATCTTAGGATAACAGGATGTACCATAAACTATGCCAGTCTTGTAGGTTTATATCTTTTTGCACTTATTTTGAATCAACATGTGGTTCATAGGACAAAATAAAGCCAAAAAAGAGGTAGACATATGTAAATAGCTAAGACCAATAGCCATCCCCATTGTAATTGGAACAGCAGTGGTCATTATATATGGAATTTAGTTAATATGGAATTGAATGGTGTATTTCTTTTTTGTCTATCTGATATCTGTGTTCCAATATAAATTTACTCAGTAATCACCCTACAAACACTTTGAATAAATTAAACTGCTATTTCAATTTTACAATAGGCTAGGCCTACATGACAAATGATTATGCACCCACTTTGGACTACAGGCTATTATGGTAAGTTATGAAACAGTCCAAATGTAGTGGGATCATTTTTACCAATGCTGATGTAAAACCAATTTTAGTTTCCATCAAAAGGAGCATCATTATTATTTTACTTATTGAAGAACAGGGACTGCAAAATAGGGAGATTCTAACAACAAATTGTAGGCTGTAGTAAAATAAATGTACAAAAGTTTAATGAATAAAAGTGAGATTAAGATAAAGAAAATAAGATAAACTTTGAGTCTTCTGTGACTTTTCAATTTTTTTCCTTTTTGGCAAGAAAATTGCATCAAATTTGTCCTGCTTGTCTTTTTCTATAGCATGAGGTGGTCAATTCAATGTCTCCTAAGTGATTCTAATTTGCTTTGAAAATATTCTTCTTGTTAGATGTACAATCAGCTTTTCTAAGCTGAACTTTAGCTTTCGAAGTTATCCAAGTTATCAGCTTTTGTAAATGTTAGTCAAATAACTTTAGCTAAAATTTAATGCTCTATAAACTAATGACAACCCATATCATCTGTCTTTTGCTAGAGACATGGCATGCTGGGTGATATTGAACATACCCTTGCAAGTGTGTAAAAATTTCAAATTTAAATTATTCATACTTTGATAAAAAATGTTTTTATTCATTTGTGCTTTCAATTTTGTTGTATAAGCTGTTAGCCACATTCCTTCCATTGTGTAGGATGATACATAGTTATCTCTATCCGAGGTACTCTTGGAAATGAGTTGTCTTACACTGCATTTGATAACACTCAGTATTTTTATTGCAAGTCATTTCTTCTGAAATGGAAAGCCTTGCAGTTTTCAACATTAAACTCAAACCTTCATGTATTGGCCCTTTTATAAAAGTTGTCTAGATCTGACATTATTGAGGCTAGACCCTTCTGTGTGTTGACAGGACCAGTAATGTTTCTTGGAATATTGTTAATGTAGACATTAAAAAGTGTAGGTCCCAAAACTATTCCTTGAGGGATCCCACTTAAAACCTCTGCTATTTTGGAGTATAAAGCTGTATTGCCTTCACTAAAAAAAAAAATTTGATCCACTGCCTTCTTCCCTTTAAGAAAGACATCCAGTCCTCCACACCCTCTTCAATACCACTGATCTTAGTTTCAGCTGAAGCCTTTGATGACACACTTTGTTAAAGACTTTAGCAAAGTCTAGCAGATCCATATTAACTGGGTCACTCAGATTTGTTTCAACTGATGTACCCAGTTGGAATCCATGTTGGTGTTTTGGTAGAAGGTTATTTGTGGCCAAGTGTTTGTGAATGGCAGCATTTACCATACATTCTAGGGTTTTCCCTACAGTACAGATAAAATTTATTAGCCAATAATTGGGAACCTTGGTGCTGTCACCTCCTTTTTGTGTGGGCAAAATATGTACAACTTTCCAGTCCAATGATGTGACTTGCATCATAAGAATTTGGAAGAGCCTTGAGAATGCCAGTACTAATTGATTGTTAGCTTCCTTTAAGAGTTGTGGATAAATCCCATCTGACCCAACAGAGTTATTTGGATTGAGCTGTTAAAGCCGAGATTTAAGCTAGCCTTGTCCACTATTATTGGAAAAGTTCGAGTGTGATTAGGGAGTGTGGTGGGGTCAGGATGGGGACAGCATCTACAGGTGTGAATAATCATGTAAACTGGTTATTCAAGGCATCAGCAATTTATTGGGGGTGATTTTAATGGATTTCATTGCAAACCAGCTCAGTAACCATGTGTCTACTAAGCTTATGTGCAGAGGTTTATTTCCAGAACTTCCTGGGACTGGTTTTTGAGGTTGCCACAATGGCCCCCTTGTAATTCTCTGTCAATTTTCTAGACATTCCCTGAACTCTTTTCCTTATAGCTTTGAACTTAATTAGGTAGTCAGCCCAATGCAGGCTCTGGTTTATGAGCTTCAATAATTTCTTCTTCTTGTTCCTGACAATTTTGAATTCTTTGGAAATAAAGCGGAGAGTTTTTGGTTTGTCTCTCCACATGATAATTGTTTTTATATCCACAGTGTCCAGCAACATATTTTTCATTTTCTTCCACGTGCCTTCCACCTCCATAAATGTGAGGAATGACACTGACTGAGTTCATGCCTGATCTTGCTGTAAATTTGTTCACATGTTCAGTTAGGTTTGATGTCTGTGGGTACAATAAAAATCAGTATTTTATTGCAATCTGGTCACTATTCCCAAATGACGGTTGTGATTTTATATTAATGAGTGACTGAGGATTATTTCTCAAAACATGGTCAAGGAGTGAAGAATTTTGTCCTTCTCAAAATCTTGTTGGAAATGTCACTGCCTGGAATAGTGTGTGTTCCTTTAAACAGTCCAGAAAAGACTGCATTATTTAGAGCTTGTGTGGCCATATCCATCAGTCCACTCAATCCCAGGTAGGTTAAAGTTGCCAAGTATGAATAAACTCATGTTTTTGGGTAACACTATCAATAGAGTGATGAATAGCCAAGAGTGAGTCCTTCAAATTTGTCTAAGTAGGACTCATGTAAAAGCAACTGAGTGTAATGGGACCCCCAGGTAGGTTAAAAGATATCCAAATTTGTTCTGCTCTTGGCTCATGATCTAATTTAATATTAATTATGCCTTCCTAAATCTCATCTTTCACACATATGGCTATTGATCTACTGCTATCCATAGAAAATTTCGTTATCAATCTGTGTTTCAATTTTAATCATGGGTAGGGAGGCTTGCTTTGGTTTGATTTCACAAGAAGCATAAATATATCCCTCATTTGCATAGAAAAATCCGATCTCCTGAAATATTGCAGTTAAGCTGTCAGCATTAATAAAACTAAAAGTCCAGTAATGTTCTTGCAATGGTTATTGCCAGTATCAACACTATCAAACAAAAGAAGATAACAAAGGAATTTGAGAAGACATTGAATAACACAGCAGTACAATCATTGTAAATTATTTGTGAATAATCCAACAGCTATCTTCAGCGAAATACAATATAAACAAATAAAAACAAAACAAAACTTACTCAAAAGATCACATCAATAAAACAATTTTACAATCATAAAATAATTTATTTAAGGAGTATAGGGTTGTCATTTAACTTATTCTGGTTGAAATTTAGTGAAACTGAAGATATCCTAAAGTGATCTAATTAATTGAGATGAATTCTTGTCCTTGTAAAATTCTGGCTGCTACCTGCTCGTTATAAAACATTGTTTCTGCCAAGTTATGGACTGCACATCTTGCAAAAGCCAAATCAGGATTAGTCTGGTTTTTTATTTTTTTTTTTAGTAACTCCATCAATATTTAGTTGGCAAAGATAGGAGTTATTTAGATGGTCTTACACTTCACTCCACAACTTTATTCTCTCAATTTCAGACTATGGCTTTTAACCTGGTGCTATAAATGTTCTATGCAAGGTTCACCAGCCAGATGCGGTGTTCAGTTTTATCCTGATCACCAAATGTACTGCAAAAATTTCAAAGATAAGCTCTTTGTAAAGTCACTAACACTTTTTCTGACTCCTTGTAACACTTGGCCTCTGCTTTTGTAGCAAAACATATGAGAATGATTCACACTTCTTGAACTCATTTTTGCTTTATTCAACAACACATATTCTAGAAAGGTAATTGGCTCTTCTAACTATTAATTTTGTGTTGAATTGATTGCTTAAACACAACCTTTTAATATGTTTTATATTCAACATTATAATGCTTTAAAAAACAAATATTTGAATTCAAAAATTAAATGAGCCTGATGTTAATTTAATGATAAAACATGTATGATCAAATATGATGATATATATTTTCTTAAAAAATTAAAATTTCAAACATTCACCTTTGCATATTTCAAATTTGAAATAAACATGGTAGATACATGGATATAGACACAAATTAATTTTATAGTCAGTACCTCAAATATAGCAGTAGTTCCAAAATCAGTGGCACCTAAAACATTCTATTCTTGCTGGCTACCAGTTATGTGATCCTAATTCTAATAAGACATAATATTTCCACTCTTTAGCTTAGTGAATATAGCCTACCTATTAAACAGTACTCTTGAGTGGGTTATTCATATGTAGCTTGGTACACACACAAGACACAGTATATCATAGTTGAATGCTGTTTTTTTTTAGGTGTACCAAATTTTCAGATCAAAATGGCTATTTCAATTTTTAGGTACATAATATATCAGTTAATATAATATACTGGTATAATGTACCTAATATATACTACCCAACCAGTATATTAGGTAATCTTTTGATACTATAAATGGACACTGGGATATTAGCAGTTGCCATTGAATCAGCCCTTACCTAACTTTCTAGAATATTCCGTTGTGCTCTATCAGGCTAAGAAACAAAAAAAGGGAGTGCACTTTAATAAATATTGAATGTCTTATTCAGAACAATTACAATGGTTAAGCAGATTATGGAACTAGCCTTCCAAAGTTGAACTTTTTGTGTGTATTTTTTCAACTAAGGTTAGTACAGCTTTTAGCAACTCACAGTTGAATGGGAGAATTCCCCCATTCCTGGCAAAACTTTTTGAAATTTTTCGCATTCTCAGTCTTAACAGGTTTCCACAGAGAAAGATAGAGGTCTGGGAATTACACCACATACTAGAAAGTTTGGGCCTGACATATTTAAGGAATGTAGTTTGACCATCTTTTTTGCCGGTCCTCACCTTCTACACCCTGCATTGGATGTAAAGAGAGACAAGGGTATTTTTTTTATAGTACTTGCTTTTGTTTTTTTGTTTATTTTTTGTTATATTGTTTTTTAGTAATTTGCAAGTTGAGATCTTGTCCTATGAAATCATCTTTAATGATTTAAGTTCTGCAGTTTTTAGTCTCTTCTTGTAGGTTTTATTTACCACTTTTGTTCCAGTTTAGGCTTACACCCTTCAATGAGAGCCCATTTTTGGAAGACGTGCACAGTGGGCAGCCTGCTCAGGAGTGCAAGCAATATCAGTATCACTGAACAATGTTGTTAAGTATTTTTATTTTTTTTTAGGATTGGCAGAAAAGGACAGAATCATCACTATGTCAGGATTCAATACTAATCAGCTAATTAGCAAAGGAGAGGATATTGCAGATGAGGTAATCATTTTTGTTCCTTTTATGGTTGTTTTTTTGTGCCATTAAGTCTTAAATGACCTTAATGCATATCCCTACTGAGATATCCAGTTTGGATATACAGATGAAAGCTTATTAATAGTCTTTGCATAGGAGATCCTGCCATACCTGTTGCTAACCTTATAGAAAAGCAAAACCAAAAGATTTCAAACTGTCCTTGGAACCAAATCCTTCCATGTTAGTTATACTGCTTTACTGTCATAGTTGTATAGTGCTCATTTGCTTTTTGCCCAGTGGTTGGTCATTTTCTTTTTGGATGAAGAGGGATTTTTAATCGATAATAATAGTAGCATGTGCACATGGTACTTTTAGGTATGTGTGTCAGATAAGTGGGGCATGAGCAAGCCCAAATGTATTGGATATTTTGACTGGAAAACTATTCTTGAAAAACCTATTTCTTGAACCTGAAAAAAGACAAATGAATGTGCATTGTCAGTTTAGTATACATATTCTGATATTTACTCCTTAAATAAGTTTTAAACTTAAATAAGTTTAAATAATAAACTTTTTCAGTAAAGTGCAAATTATGTTCTGGCCTTGGGAAGGCATAGGAGTCTTGAGCCCTACTTATGTTGATTTGTGTTTGACATTTTATTTTTGCTCATTTTTGGTTTAATAGGGCTCTTTACTTTTCTTTGAAAAACTTATTTTGTGGAAAAAGTTTTTTTTAAATTAATTTCCGTTCATTTAATATTCACAATGTCTTTCCGGGGAAAAAGAAAATAATAGTTTGAATCTTTTCAGTGTTTCTGTAAGAATTTATAGTTTGGCATGATTTGTAGGCTGGAGAAAATTCTTCAACGATTTATATATATAACGATATATAAGAATTTATAGTTTGGCATGATATTTGTAGGCTTGAGAAAATTCTTCAACGATTTTAGCAACATTCACCCTTTTAAAAATCAGGACCCAATAGTTGTGTTTAATTTAGTTATATACCTCATCTAGTTGACCTGAAAAATAAAACTTTATACCATTTATAAAAGAATCTATCAATGCTCTTTGATAGCTTGGATACGCTTACACTATTTTAATTTAGTTAAATTTTAAGAGCAGGAGTAGCAGCAGCAGTAGCCCCAAAAGTTTGAACATAATACCCTCTTGGGATACTGCTGAGATGTCTTTTGGCAATCAGCATATTCACAGTGCTTTTGATTTAATCTTAAGGCAACATTTAGTTTTTAAACATAATGGGCAAATTGCATAACTGTGGGGGTTGACCTAAGTAATAGTCCCAGAGCTGCAGTTACAAGACCGTTCAGTTATGCTGAGCAAAATGACTATCTTAAAATTTTGGTTGGAAGTGTTTAGACAACTATGAGCTAAAGAAGAGGGCCGATTACCCTCTTCTAAAAGGGTAAAAAGGGTACTAGAACTTTGAATTTCCAATCAAATTAGCTCCTTTAAAATATCAATGATATTACTAGCTATGAAAGAGCAGCACTGCCTATCATATTACTTATATGCATTTTTAATACTTGCATGCGTATAGTTTTTTCGTTTAATTGAGACCCTCCCCCCCCTAAACATTTCAACTTAATGCTCTTAGTGTTATTAGTTACAGTAGCCGTAGAAATAGTATCAAAAATACATGCATAATATCCTCTTGCTAGCTCAAACTATGTTACAATTTACTCTGAAAAGTCTAACTTGCTAATCTAAGCCATTTTTGTAATATTGCTTTGCCACCCTGTTGACAATCTTCATGATCTTAATTCGTTTTTATGTAGTTCAGCATCCGCCTAAATATTCCTTGAAAGCTTCACCTTAACACCCTTAGCCTGTGCAGTAGCATAGTTGTAGTTCTAGCATTAGTAGCAGTATGCACATAGCCATTTTTTTTAAAATCCCCTTCAAAACATACAATGAAACTTTTAACTTAAAATACCATCAAATGGTCCCGAATTCAGTTTCAATGTAGTTACAATATTGCCCAAAATTTTCGCCTTAATACTCTTAGGTTAATTAGTAGTAGTAGTTGCACCGGTAGTTGTAGTAGTAGCAGTAGGAGTAGAGTTAATAGTGGTAGTGTTAGCTTTAGCAGCAGTAGTAGTAGTAGAAGCAGTAGTATTATGATGAAAATATTGTCTTTTGGTTAGTTCAATATCTCCCACAATAAGCGTTGCAAGTTTTGGTTTTTCACACACGAAACTGTTCCTAAGATATTGCTGATATGCCCCTTTGACAACCTGCATACGGATAACAGGCTGTCGTTTTTACAATAGAAATTTTCAGAAATTTTATCTGAAAATTTCACTTCATACCCTTAGGCAGAGTTGTAATAGTAGTCACAGCAGTTGTATAATTTCTTAATTCAACACAATTAGCCATTGCTATGACATTGTCGATTTGCTCTTTTGATAACCAATTAAGTATAAATCAATCAAGTATATTGATATACTTCTTGAAATTCTCATCTTAATGCCCTGAACCTTACAAGTAGTTGCAATAGATGCAATAATTGGAGCAATAGTAATAGTAGTAGTAGAACTATTAAATGGTGCAGCAGTAGTAGTATTATTACTAGTGTGCACGTATTGCCTTTTGTTCCCATGATCTTCCGCTTTAAGTATTCTCTGAGAGTTCCAACTTAATATGCAAGTCAATTCTTCAGATACGCTATTTTGACATTCTAAATGCACACAGTGTCGTTTGTTAGTTCAAATGTGCCATCAATATTCGTGCCATCAATATTTCCTTCATGGACGTAGCCTTAATAGTATTATATGACTTTAGTTTCTTTGGTAGTAGAAATAGTTGCTGTATTAGTGTTGTATTAGTAGTAGTAGAAGCAGTATTAATAGCGGTAGCAGAATATGCATATTGCCTTTTGGTCAGTTGAAAATCGTTTTCATGATTCATTGGAAGATTCACCTTGACACGTTAAGCCGTTCCAAAAATATTGTTGATGTGCGCTTTTGACACCCTTTTCATCTTAATACTCTAAGCCTTACAAGTTTTTGCAATTGAAGTAATAGTTGGAGTAGTTAAGTAGCAATAGTAAGATAAGCAAAAATAGCATTGGCACTAGCGTTAGTAGTGACATGCATATATTGCCTTTTCGTCAATTGATCTTCCCCTTTAAGTATTCTCCGAAATTTTCAAATTAATATCAAGATCAATTCTTGAGATACGCCCTTTTGACAATCTGCATGCGTTTAGTGTGTTTTGATTTAGATCTAGTTCCCCCTCAATTTTCTGTCAACGGTTCACCTTTACACATGTAGCAATAATTGTGCTGGTATCATAGTAGTAGTGGTAGTAGTAGTAGAAAAAGTAGTAGCAGTAATAGTGTATAATTATTAATAGTAACAGTAGTAGCAGCAGTATTAATTGAAGTAGTAGCAGGTACATTTTACCTTTTGGTCAACTGAACGTCCCAATCATGATGCCCCTGAAGTTTCCTCTTTTAATAAGACAAGCCATTCCGAAAATTTTGCTGATATGTCTGTATTAGCAATCTGTATTGTCATAGTATGTTTTGATTTAATTCAACTTTCCCCTCGACGTTTCTTCAGATATTTTTTCAATATCCTTAGCCTTGGTAGTACTCGCTACAGAAGCAGTAGTTGTAGTGATGGTAGTGGTAGTAGTAAAAGTACTTGTGGTAGCAGTAGAAGTAGTAGTAGTGTGCAGGTATTGCCTTTTTGGTCAATCGATCATCTCCCTTATCATTTCCTGAAAGTTCCATATTAATATACTCAGTAATCCCTGAGTAACACCCTTTTGACAACCCATATACACATAACACGTTTTGATTTAGTACAACACTCCCCGCAACATTCCCTGAAAGACTCATCTTAATGCCTTCTTATTTTGGGAAAGTAGAAGTCGAACACGCATGCCTTTATATACACTCCATAAAAACCTTATATGCCCCAGGGCATCGAACATGCATGCCTTTACATACACTCCATAAAAACCTTATATTCCCCCAGGGGGTAACTTAAAGCCCTTGTCCCAGGACTCTGCGGGGTTGTGCCAAACCTGGAGGGATTTTTATATGCTTTTAAGACTATTTTAAATAAAATTGTCATTGCATAATTTCAATCAGATGCTTTTGGTGAAAAGAAGGGTAATTTGGGGTACGGGCTAGTTGACCTTCATCACTATTGACTCTTAAAAGGGAACTAGAACTTCCAATTTCAACCAAATGAGCCACCTCTAAAGTCTATACAATCATCCCTTCCATAAGAGCCTTAAATGCCCCAGGGGCATAACTTAAAACCCTTGCCCTCAGGTTCTGGTGATTTGTATCAACCCCAAAAGCCTTGTTATATGATTTTTGGACTATTTCGAATAAAAGGACTGTCAAAATTTCTGTTGGATGTGTCTTGGGAAAATACAGCGTGTTTGTGTATGTCTGGGAAGGAGGGGTAGCTGCGTTCTGATCAATTTGACTCTTAAAAAAGGGCACTGGAACTTCTGATTACCAATTCAATGAGTTCCTTCCAAAGCATATACGACATTTTATACCCCAGGGCATAACTTACAACCCTTGTCCTGAAAATTGTAGGAGCGAGGGGAGGGTAGTCTTCCTTTCTGACATAATTTTCGGGCCCTTTAATTACGATAAGCAAAATTGTTATCTCCAAATTTTGATAGGAGCTGTTAAGGGAAATTACGAGCGTGGAGGGGGGATGGGGTTGGTTGCCCTCAAATCACTTTGACTCTTAAAAAGGACACTATAACTTCCAATTTCAAATCAAATGAGCCCTGTCTGAAGTTCATACGACCACCCATTCCATAAAAACCTTATATGCCCCCAGGGCGTTACTTGCAATCCTATATCCAGGACACTGAGGGGTTGTGTCAACCCTAGAGGCGTTGTTATATTTTCTTTTGGCTATTTTGAGCAAAATCACTATCTTACAATTTTAATCAGATTCGTTTGGTGAAGAGGGGTAGTCGGGGGGAGGGATCTTGCTGCCCTCCATCACTTTTGATTCTTCAAAGGGAATTGGAACTTCCAATTTTCAACCAAATGAGCCTCCTCTAAAGTTCATACAACCATCCCTTCCATAAAAATTTTAAATGCCCCCAGGACATAATTTACAACCCCCTGTCCCCAGGATCTGGGGGTTTGTTTCAACTACAAGAGCCTTGTTATATGATTTTTGGACTATTTTGAATAAAATGGCTATCTCAAGATTTCTATTTGATGTGTTTTGGGACAATACGACGTGTGTTTGTGGGAGGAGGGGGTAGGTGTCCTCCTTACCTCTTAAAAAATCTTATCTTAACTCTTAACTTTGACTCTTAAAAAGGGCATTAGAACTTCTTTTTAGCAATTTCTTGAGCCTCGCCGGAGTTTATACGACCACGCTTTCTATAAAAAAAAAACTTAAAACCCTCCAGGGCATAACTTACAACACTTGCCCTGAGGGCTGGGAGGGTGTCATCCTCAAAGATATAATTTTCGGATCTTTCAACTACGTTGAACAAAATGGCTATCTCAAAACTTTGATTGGAAGTGTTTGGGGAAATGATGGGGGGCATTTGCCCTCCGATCACTTTCGACCAATAAAAAGGGCACTAGTCCTCTCACTTTCCAATCGAATGAACCTTTTTTGAAGTTTCTACGACAGCGCTTTCTATAAAAAACCTTTTACCCCCCAAGGGCATAACTTACAACTCTTCCCCTGAGGGCTGTGGGGGGGGTGTCATCCTCAAAAACATAATTTCCGGACTTTTAAAGTACGCAGAACAAAATGGGCTTATCAAAATTTTTATCGGAATTGTTGGGGGAAATGATGGCCGTGGGGGGGGGGGCATTTGCCGTCAAATTGCTTTGGTCTACTAAAAAGTACAGTGACCCTCTTTAATTTCCAATTGAATGAGCCCTCTTTGAAGTTTCTACGACAACGCTCTATATAGAAACATTATATGCCCCCAGGGCATAACTTACAACCCCTGTCCTGAGGGCTTTGGGGGGTGGGGCGGGGTGTCATCTTCAAAGAAATGATTTCCAGTCTTTTCAACAACGTTGAACAAAAAGGCTCTCTCAAAATTTGATTGGAAGTATTTGGGGCATTTGTCCTCCGATCACTTTCGATCAATAAAAAGGGCACTGGTCCTCTCATTTTCCAATCGAATGAGCCTTTTTTGAAGTTTTTACGACAGCGCTTTCTACAAAAACTTTATACGCCCAAAGGGCATAACTTACAACACTTGCCCTAAGGGCTATGGGCTATGTCATCCTCAAAGACATGCCCTGGTCCAAACAATCCCCCCCCCCAGAAAAAAAAAATCATACATTGTGCCAGCATCGTTCTTTACTTAGGTAGTGCGGCCTATGATTACTTTCAATATGTATTTAGCACACTAAGAATACCAAAAGCGCCCTATCTGTCCTTTTTTTGCCTAGTGTCGTCATCAGGTTATGGGCATCTGACTTATGGAGAGATCCAACTTTTGGATCTCTAATCTTATTTTAAATCCCGACCGGATCTGGTGACATTGTGGGGAGTTTGGGGTGGGGGAACCTAAAATGATGGAAAACGCTTAGCTTGGAGGGATCGGGATGAAACTTGGTAGGGAAAATAAGCAGAAGTCTTACATACGTGATCTACATAATTGGAAAGGATCTGCTCTATTGGGGGGGGGGGGGGTAATTCTGAAAAATTAGAAAAAATGACGTATTTTCAACTTACGAAGGAGGGATCAGATTTTCATGAAACTTCATATTTGGAAGTGCCTTGTAATTCAGATCTCTCATTTTAAATATCAACCGGATCCAGCGTAATTGGGGGGGGGGGCAGTTAGGGGGGGACCGGAAATCTTAGAAAATACTTAAAACGGTGAGATCAGGATGAACTTGGATGGGAAGAATAAAAACCTGTCTAAGATACGTGACTGACATAACCAGACCGGATCTGCTCTCTTTGGTGGAGTTGGGGGGGGGGGGGTAATTTTGAAAATTGAGGTATTTGTAACTTACGAAAGGGTGACCAGATCTTAATGAAATTTGATATTTAGAAGGATCTTGTGCTTTAAAGCTCTAATTTTAAATTTTGACCAGATCCTGTGACATTGGGGGGAGTTAGAGGGGGAAACCGGAATTCTTGGAAAACGTGAAAATTGGGGTATTTTTATCTTACGAAAAGGTGAACGGATCTTAATGAAATTCGATATATAGAAGGATATCGTGTCTCAAAGCTCTCATTTTAAATCCCGACCGGATCTGGTGACATTGGGGGGATTTGGGTGGGGGAACCTGAAATCATGGAAAACGCTTAGATTGGAGGGATCGGGATGAAACTTGGTGGGAAAAATAAGCAAAAGTCTTAGATACGTGATTTACATAATTGGAATGGATCTGCCCTATTAGGGAGGGGGGGGGGGTTAATTCTGAAAATTAGAAAAAATGACGTATTTTTAGCTTTCGAAGATTTGATCGGATCTTCATGAAACTTCATATTTAGAAGGACCTCGTAACTCAGATCTCTTATTTTAAATCTCAACTGGATCCAGCGTAATTGGGGGGCAGTTGGGGGACTGGAAATCTTAGAAAATACTTAAAGCGGTGAGATCAGGATGAAACTGGATGCGAAGAATAAAAACCTGTCTAAGATACGTGACTGACATAACCGGACCGGATCTTCTCTCTTTGGTGGAGTTGGGGAGGGGGGTAATTTTGAAAATTGAGGTATTTGTAACTTACGAAAGGGTGACCAGAGCTGAATGAAACTTCATATTTAGATGGATCTTGTGCTTTAAAGCTCTAATTTTAAATTCCGACCAGAATCTGTGACATTGGGGGGAATTGGAGGGGGAACCCGGAATTCTTGGAAAACGTGAAAATTGGGGTATTTTTATCTTACGAATAGGTGATCGGATCTTAATGAAATTTGATATTTAGAAGGAATTCATGTCTCAGAGCTTCTATTTCAAATCCCGACCAGATCTTTTGACATTGGGGGGAGTTGGAGGGAGAAACCTTAGAAAACACTTGGAGTGTAGGAATCGGGATGAAGCTTGGTGGATAGAATAAGCAAATGTCCTTGATACGTGATTGACAGAACCGTACTGGATTTGCTCTCTTTGGGGGAGTTGGGGGAAGTGGTTCAATGATTTGGCAAGTTTGGTGCTTATGGACGTGCTAGGACGATGAAAATTGGTAGGCGTGTCAGGGAGCTGCACAATTTGACTTGATAAAGTCGTTTTCCCAGATACGACCATCTGGGGGGCTAAAGGGAGAGGAAAAATTAGAAAAAAATAGGTATTTATAATTTACGAGTGGGTGATCGGATCTTAATGAAATTTGATATTTAGAAGGACATCGTGACTCAGAGCTCTTATTTTAAATCCTGACCGCCATTAAGCCTCTTATTTTCTTTTTTAAATCAATCTATTGATTCATAGAATTTTGTTAGAGTTCATACCATATGATCTCTTGGCTCTTAGCTCTTCTTGCCTCGTCACAAGTGCCATATGAGCTCTTAGCTCTTGTTATTATTTCAGCTCATTGTTTCATTCAGTATATTCATTTTTGCTTCTTTATTATTGTTTATTTTCTTTCATTAAAAACCAGTTTCATCTCCAACACAGCTTTACCAGGCTTTAGTTAATGTTTTTATTATTTCAATTCATTGTTTCATTCAATATATTCATTGTTGCTTCCTTATTATTGTTTATTTTCTTTCATTAAAAACCAGTTTCATCTCCAACACAGCTTTACCAGTTTTTAGTTATTGTTTTTATTATTTCAGTTCATTGTTTCATTCAGTATTCTCATTGTTGCCTTCATCTTTTTAGGTTCTACGGCGTTCAAAGTTAGTCTTTAGTCTTTAGTTATTGTTTTTATTATTTCAGTTCATTGTTTCATTCAGTATATTCATTGTTGCTTCCTTATTATTGTTTATTTTCTTTCATTAAAAACCAGCTTCATCTCCAACACAGCTTTACCAATCTTTAGTTATTGTTTTTATTATTTCAGTTCATTGTTTCATTCAGTATTCTCATTGTTGCCTTCATCTTTTTAGGTTCTACGGCGTTCAAAGTTAGTCTTTAGTTAGTCTTTAGTCTTTAGTTATTGTTTTTATTATTTCAGTTCATTGTTTCATTCAGTATATTCATTGTTGCTTCCTTATTATTGTTTATTTTCTTTCATTAAAAACCAGTTTTATCTCC
The DNA here is from genome assembly GCF_032884065.1 of Artemia franciscana. Lineage (NCBI taxonomy): Eukaryota > Metazoa > Arthropoda > Branchiopoda > Anostraca > Artemiidae > Artemia > Artemia franciscana. The sequence continues at coordinate 20,476,527 of NC_088883.1, read as the reverse complement.
AACACAGCTTTACCAATCTTTAGTTATTGTTTTTATTATTTCAGTTCATTGTTTCATTCAGTATTCTCATTGTTGCCTTATTCTTTTTAGGTTCTACGGCGTTCAAAGTTAGTCTTTAGTTAGTCTTTAGTCTTTAGTTATTTTTTTTATTATTTCAGTTCATTGTCTCATTCAGTATTCTCATTGTTGCCTTCATCTTTTTAGGTTCTACGGCGTTCAAAGTTAGTCTTTAGTTATTGTTTTTATTATTTCAGTTCATTGTTTCATTCAGTATATTCATTGTTGCTTCCTTATTATTGTTTATTTTCTTTCATTAAAAACCAGTTTCATCTCCAACACAGCTTTACCAATCTTTAGTTATTGTTTTTATTATTTCAGTTCATTGTTTCATTCAGTATTCTCATTGTTGCCTTCATCTTTTTAGGTTCTACGGCGTTCAAAGTTAGTCTTTAGTCTTTAGTTATTGTTTTTATTATTTCAGTTCATTGTTTCATTCAGTATATTCATTGTTGCTTCCTTATTATTGTTTATTTTCTTTCATTAAAAACCAGCTTCATCTCCAACACAGCTTTACCAGTCTTTAGTTATTGTTTTTATTATTTCAGTTCATTGTTTCCTTCAGTATTCTCATTGTTGTCTTCATCTTTTTAGGTTCTACGGCGTTCAAAGTTATTTTTACCGACAATAGCTAGACTCTGTTTGATTTCTACATTTTTAGAAGATGGGATCCGAATGTACTTTCAGTGGAATGAACAAAGAGACTATATGGACATTTCCTGGGGCTGTGGACGATTTTTGGCCACCATCTTTGTTATTTTTAACATGGGTGGTCAGTTAGCTGGCTGTTTTATGGTGTTGTTCAGGTTCCGTGTTGCTATTGCATGTATTCTTCTGTTTTCCATTGTAATGATGCAGGTATTCAGCATTTTATTTATAAAATACATTAATAGATATACGCAGGTGTGGCACTTGGGGGGGGGGGGGGGTCGGACTATTTTTAGAGAGTCATCAAAACGCAAAAGAAGTGTTTATTTAAGCCGCAATTTATAATGGGGGGTGACCACCCCTCTGTGTGGACGTATGCTGTTGACTTTGCTAGGGTACTTCTTTATCTGTCAGATGTCGTGTGTTGCGTTTACTGGTGAAGCAATATTTCTGTTGTATTTGACACAAAAAGTTTATTTCGGTTTGTTTCAAAAGTGAGAAAGATTTCTTTGTTGTTTTTTTTTTATCCCATGATCACTCTTTCCAAGAGTTGTTACCGTTGTAAAATATAGAGGTGAGTAGACAGCAGTGGACTTGGGGACTAACCGCTCTTATTTAATTTTTCACTTTGATTCCGCTTTTTTCCTTATATCTGAGTCAGGAGAGGGGTGCTGTAATCAATTTTTCACGGACTCCATCAACCCTAAGAACAGCTCTGATTGGACCATCACATTTTTCAGTCATATGTGATTCAAATGCTAACTCACAGAATAGTCAAGAGTAAAAAAGGTATGAGATAAAAAATAAATTACTCAAGACTAATCAAGAATGAGTGTATCAATGTGAAGCTTTAATGAACAGGTGAAAAATAGGATCTGTTAGTGGCCCTACCGGAACTTTTTTGGCTGTTTGCCCCGTTAGGAAATTGAGGAAATCTACGTAATGTTTTTCAGAGTAAAGAAGAATGAAAAGCTAAACGAAAAAATTGAGAACAAAAATAGAGTGTTAGATTTGACAGTACATATTTAGTAGCGATAGGCTGCGATAATTGATAGCATAGATTTTGTATTGTTTCTCTGGTACTACTCAAGGGTTAATCGAATGCCTAACTATTTCATGGCAAGTCCTACTTCTGTCTATACAGTATTTCCTTAAATATAATAAGATAATAAATAAAATTTGCTAAAATTTATTAATTTTTACCAAGTGTAGTCCTTAAAAGAAAGAGTACCCAATGAATGTGTAAAACCATGGCCATTTCAGCCAAAGCGGAAAATTTGCGTTTGTAAGGTATGTTACTTGTTTCTACTCCATTGGGGACATTTTATTTTGGGTAAGCCCAGAAAGTTTGTCTCTATTATATGTTAACTAAACCTATGGGGTAGGGTTGAAACGGTATAAGAAAAATGCATTTTGTTAAAACAATTGGGAACGTTTAAATCTTAGTTTATTCTCGAAAGGGAATATGTACCCGCTTTTCCTCTTCTTTGTCCTCATTGACTCAGAAGTTGAGCTACTATATTATTGAGCTACCATATTTAGCGATTTATGAACTACCATACAATTGGGAACATTCACATTTTAGTTTATTCCTGAAAGGGAATGTGTTCCCGCTATTCCTCCTCTTTGTCCTCATTGACTCAGAAGTTGAGCTACTATATTATTTTATGAATTAATTACCTTGTGAATTAAGTTAATAGTACAGTATTTGAGACTGTAAATGTTGATTTAGTAAAATACATTGTAGTTGAAGGAAAATATGGTTACTACCTGAACCAAAAATATTTACACTAATATTTCTCCCCCCCCCCCCTTACAGAAAATGAGTCATTGATTACACTATCTACTTATTTTTAACTTTTTTTTTACTTTTTTTTAAAGGTTCTTTAATATCTTGGATTACTTTCTTTGTTACGTGATAGCTTCCTTCTTTCTTCGTTAATTATAGCAGCTACTTGTTTTTCAGTTTTGTTAAATATTAGAAAAAAAACTCTTAACTGTTGTCCTAGTAATAAAAAAAGTAGTTCTATTTCTAAGAGCCTTAACTTTTTCAGACGATCGCATATAGCATTTTGTGGGACATGCAGTTCCTATTTAGGAATCTTGCCTTGGTTGGCGGGTTGCTGCTGTTGTTAGCAGAAAGTCGCGCCGAAGCTCGAAGTCTCTTTGCTGGAGTGCCAACCCTCGGTGACAACAAGCCTAAATCGTACCTTCAGTTAACTGGCAGAATTTTATTAGTCTTCATGTTCCTTTCTCTCATTCGACTAGAATTTTCATTTTTGCAGGTAAGTTAAAAAAAAAAATAATCGATTTACACTGTACTGCATAGCATAAAGTATTTTGATTTTATTTTTTGTTGCACTCTAGATAAAAAGTGTATTGCATATCAACGCCTTTTCCAGGAGGAGGAGGCAAGATGGGGTACCCAGTTTGACCCCTCGCCCTCCGAAATTTTACCCTTCGAAATCTTCATTTTTTACTTGGGATATCTGAAAGGGTTATTGAGTGAAAATAAGAGGGATCTGGTTCGAGTGTTAACCCTTGTCTTCTAAAGCCTTTCAATTCTTTGTTTTTTTACTAGGGATATCTGAACACGGGTTATTGAGTGAAAATAAGAGGGATCTGGTTCAACTGTTAACCCTTGTCTTTAAGACCTTTCAATTCTTCTAATACAAAGTTATGATTTAGTTTAGGGCTGCCTCTCCTTGTGATTCTCCCCAAGATCTTGGAATTTCAGTTCTACCGATTGTCGCTTGTTATTTGATTGTTATTTGCGATTGCTATTTTATCCCGGGGGGAGGGTTCAGGGGTAGAAGGTTGCGGTGGAGGATCTTTCCATGGGGGAAGAGCATTTTTCATGAAGGAGGCGCCGGATTTCCCAGATATATTTAAATAACGATTGGAAATATTTTCTTAACTGAAAGTAAGGAGCAGCATTAAAACTGAAAATGAACAGAAATTATTACGTATATAAGGGGATTCGCCCCCTCGTCAATTCCTCGCTCTTTAGGCTAAAGTTTTTTAGTACTCTCAAAAGAGCTATTTATTTTAATTAAACGGCCTTTGTCATTCAGGGTCGTTCTTAAAGAATTGGTAAAAATTTGAACATTAGTGTAAAGAGCAAGGTATTGACGAGAGGACGAACCCCCTTATATACGTAAAAAAGTATACTGATTTAGCTTGTATTAAATCAAATCAATTATGTCATTACATGTTTAATCCATTTCTTGCGCAAGATTTGCCGGTTCTTTATTTGTCACCATCCTTGGTTTGCTAGTAGGATTTTATTGTGATGAATTGTGAACAGTAGTTCATGATGAATTGTGAACAGTAGTTCACAATTGTGAACAGTAGTTCATGATGAATTGTGAACAGTAGTTCATGATGAATTGTGAACAGTAGTGTCAATTGTGAACAGTAGTTCATGATGAATTGTGAACAGTAGTGTCAATTGTGAACAGTAGTTCATGATGAATTGTGAACAGTAGTGTCAATTGTGAACAGTAGTTCATGATGAATTGTGAACGGTAGTGTCAATTGTGAACAGTAGTTCATGATGAATTGTGAACAGTAGTGTCAATTGTGAACAGTAGTTCATGATGAATTGTGAACAGTAGTGTCAATTGTGAACAGTAGTTCATGATGAATTGTGAACAGTAGTGTCAATTGTGAACAGTAGTTCATGATGAATTGTGAACAGTAGTGTCAATTGTGAACAGTAGTTCATGATGAATTGTGAACAGTAGTGTCAATTGTGAACAGTAGTTCATGATGAATTGTGAACAGTAGTGTCAATTGTGAACAGTAGTTCATGATGAATTGTGAACAGTAGTGTCAATTGTGAACAGTAGTTCATGATGAATTGTGAACAGTAGTGTCAATTGTGAACAGTAGTTCATGATGAATTGTGAACAGTAGTGTCAATTGTGAACAGTAGTTCATGATGAATTGTGAACAGTAGTGTCAATTGTGAACAGTAGTTCATGATGAATTGTGAACAGTAGCGTCAATTGCGGCGAAGTTGGTATTTGTCCGCTTTCATTTGATAAAATGAAACTTGAGCCTTAGGATAAAAACAAAAAAAAAATGAGGTAAAAGTTGAAAAACGAACAATGTTAAAATTAATAAATATTACGTATCACAGTGAATATACAATCAGCATAAAAACTCAACTTTTTTATGTGTATCGTTACAAAAATTCTGCTTTTTAGAGCTTCGATTACCATCGGGCCGAGTTGCTCTTGTCTTTTAGTTTGTTACCATGAACTGTTGATACGGCATCGGATATAATCTTTTGGACGTTTGTGTATTTGGTGGCTGTTGCTGAATTGACCTCAAGAGTCGTCAGTTGGCATGGGACAGTGTGGGAACTTGATTTACGAAAAAGATTAATTCCGGTAAAAAAAAAAAAAAAAGACATACAAAAGAATATTATTACTGTTAGATAATTTTGAAATAATTTTCAAATTTAGATGAATTTTTTCAGGTCCATTATCCCTCTCCCACTCTCCTTGGTTACTGTTTGCCCTCTTCAACCGTTCCAAGCATGATTATGTTTAGGAAAATGATTCTGTCGTTTTCTAATTTACGTAGCTTGCTACCCATACACTACGCGTTGCATACCACCCAAATAAACCTAATATACCCTTGGATTAGATTTTGATCAGTTCCTTCCATTGTTGGCTGCTCATTGCAAATGAGTACTCTTTTCTTCTCCCCTGGGATTTTTAAAAAAAATTAAGTAATGAGTACCCTCATCGTTTTAATCCAATACATTGGTGGTTCTAGGTCAAGGCAGGGAGGGGGGCAGCGCTTGTATTTGCATATTTATACTTCAGTGGTATACCTTTCCCCCTCCCATATTATTGGCTCTTAAGGCCGCTACTGATCAAATACTATACGAATTTTTAATCCAAACAAAAAAGATTCCCCCTCCCCTTTTCAGTTGAAAACTGCTTCAATGGATAATTTCACCATGAAGAATTTTTTTTCATGAAAATTCCCGATAGTTACAACCCAGATGAAAATTTCCCTGGACAATATCCTCAAAAGACCTCCACAAGTAAAATTCAGTCGGCAAGGAAAAGGTAAGAATAATAAAACGATTTTCGTATATGAGCACATTGTTTTTTTACGCCTCTATTGCCCTCATTGTTTTGATCAAATGCATTGTCGGTTTTAGGCCTTGATAGGAGGGGGCAGTACTTGTATTCTATATTCTTGCACTATTGTGGTGTACCTCCCCCCCTGACTATGAGGCCCAAAACCGCTACTTATCAAATACAATACCAAATTTTTAATCCGAACAATCAAATTACTTATAATTAGGTACTTACCGCACTTGTATTTGATTAAGCCATTCTTTGTTGATCTTTTTGTCCTAGTCATTTTTATGTTATTCTCTCAGCAGTCAAACTCAAATTAAAAATGTGTCTGATTTGTCTTAGCCTCAGGTATGTATCCAGCCAGGGGGTGTAAAGTGGGGTTAAATAGAACAGCAGAAATAAAGTAATTTTTTATAAATAGATATAAAATTTACGACTCCGATTCGAAAGCTGAAAAGCATGGGATATACTAAATGAAAAAAGGGCTACAATTTGAAATTAGTTTCGACTTCGTCGCTTTTATACATGCCCTAAAGAGTCTAAATTGTGAGAACGTAAAAACAATCGTGGAGGAATAAATTCAAAAAATGATAATTTTCTTCCGGCCAGTCAATTTTAAAAGTTATTTTTTAATTTACGGTACTTTCGATTTTTGAAATTTTCCATTTTTTAACGCTCCAGTCCTTTTTCAAAAAAGCTACCAAGTTTCATTTTAGTTTTTTTCTATTTCAAGGGAATTAAGTCATAAAAAACAAGCTGGCCAAATTTTAGATCCTTTTTCAAAGATCCTTGTGAACAAATTCATTTTGCTGACTTGTCTGGTCAGAGAGCAAGGCCTCTTTTCATAGCGTAGGAAAATTAACATTGCAATGAATTTAGAGAGATTAACCTTAAGAAATCTCATAAAATCCCATACTTTTGTGAGACTTGGTTTAACTGTTGTTAATCATTAACATTTTTTTTTTAGCATTTATTAAACATTAAAATAGTATCATCATTTTTTGCATCTTCTAGACAATCACCGTCAATTTCAATTTATAATTCGTCGAAGATTATGTACCATGAACCTTTGTTTTTAAAAATTTCTATGCAAACTTTTCATAGGATCCCCAAAAGATCCTTGAGGTCACTCAATTGTCCCAAAAGATAAAACTGCAACAATTTTAGAAAGCTTAACTTTTAGACATGGTTTTCTTTTGAATTTGAATAGGCTTCTGTATATATATATATATATATATATATATATATATATATATATATATATATATATATATATATATATATATATATATATATATATATATATATATATATATATGTGTATATATATATATATATATATATATATGTGTATATATATATATATATATATATATATATATATATATATATATATATATATATATATAAAGTTTATGAGTGGAAAATAAGAGGGACCATTATTTTTATTAATGGATATAGCTAGTGGATCTTTACTAAATCTTTTTCTCAAAAGATGAGGTCCTGAAATTTTAAAGACTTTTTTTTTAATTAAAAATTCTTTTATAGATACTGGAGAATTTTATTGGCTGTGCATTTATGGTTTTTGTCACAGTTGGTTACAAGACAAAACTAACTGCTTTATTATTAGTTGCTTGGCTAACGGTTATAAACTTTTATCAGAATGCCTTCTGGACTATCCCTGCCTACAAAGCCTTGAGGGATTTCTTGAAATATGATTTTTTCCAGGTAAGCCTCCTTTTGTTTCTTTTATATAGAGTTAAATATAAAAATTAATTATATTTTCATTTAACCTTTTATTTCTTCGTTCTGAGTTATTCTTTCGAGTTTGAAAAGCTATAACTGATTGGCTGGAGTCTCTTAATAATAAAAACAATTCTTCCGTAATAATTTTAACTTATACATTTTAATATTCAAATATTAGATTAATATTAAATTAAATATAAATATTTTAATATTTTTAAATAGTTTTAATTCTTCCATAATAATTCTGTCCTCCATCCCACAACCTTTCTGCTCCCGGACACCCTCTTAACCCCTCTTGGTATCTTATGCAGATTTTAAGGCAGCTGTTTTTCTGAGACAGGTTGAAAGATGGTAATATCTGCCACCAAGGAGGGTATGAGTCACGCAGCCCTGGAGTACAAGAGCCCGAAAATACAATTGGCTCGTTTTTTTTATAGATATATTGAGTAAAAAAAACAAAAGAATATTGCAGCTTGTTAAAACTGTAATCATGCAACCAATCAATCAATCAATTTATTTGAAGAAAAAAAAACAAAGAAAAAATTACAAAACTTTAGACCCCCACAAAGACTCTGGCATTTGAGAGTGGGAGAATAAAGGTAACATTAAATAATAGCACTAAAATCAAACAGAAGGACAAGAAGAAAAAAGAAGAAAAACACAAAAAAAATTAAACAGCAACAACAAAGACTACCATGCCAATCAAAATAAATGAATTAAACAAATTGAAAAGGGAAGATAGAGAAGGAAAAGAAAGGATGTGAGGACTAATTCTCTAGGCATAAGAGATGGTGGGTTAGCTCTTTTTTAAATTGTCCATAAGAATGACATAGCCGAATTTTAACTGATAGGAAATTCCATATAGAGGCACAACATAAATCTGGGTTAAAATCTGATCTTATGGTTTTGGTTTTATGAATGCAAATATCCATGTCATATCTGAAAGAAAAAGAAACACAATATTCATTTCGTAGTTCAGAATTTAAAAGATAAATCTGTTTGAAAAAGTTAGGGAGGAGTCCATGAAAATACTTAACAATGAAACAAGTGAAGAGTGTGAAAGATGATCTTTATTCTTGAACCAGGGAAACAATGACGAAGCTTCTGAAGAACGCCTAGGTTTCTGGAGATCCTAAGTTTGACAAGAGCACATTGATGTTTGAAAGTAAGATTTTTGTCCAATAAAATACCCAGGAATCAAGCATGTCCATCAAGGGGATGAGTTATATCACCATGAGTGGTAGAAATAGTTTGAACCAAAGGATAAAAAGTACCTGATCTGAAAAAAAAAATAAGTAGGCTAGATTTAGCTAGATTTAAGGCAAGATGATTTGTATCGAACCAAGCAAAGGTTCTGGGTCGCCATGACATCCCCTACAAAAAGGCTCTGGAAGTGCTCGGACTGCTGTCACTCCAAAACCGGTAAGAAACTCTGATAGTGAGTTTTGGAAAGTTCTTGCTTTCTAAATCCCAGCACCGTGACATTCTACCTGATCAACATCTACCATCAAGAACGAGAAAGCAAGATAAGTTAGTTCCCGTTAAAGCAAGAACAAACCGATATGGTAATTCTATCGTCCCGGTTTTCATCGATAGGTACAATAAGAGTTGATGTTTATAGTCTGATTTATATTTACGAGTGTAGTTTGATTTTGAATATGTTGCAAAGAAACACAAATCAGCGATAGCTGCCAAGTTTTTTGCTATTTAACCTGTCTTCTACTACTACTACTTTCTAGAACAGAATACGCTTTCGTGACAAGGGAAGAATCCTTAATTTCTGGACACCTAAGAGTACTATCATCTGCAAATGCAAATAGCACTGAGTATTGAGCTCCTTCACTAGGTGGAACAAAATTGTTTAGTTTGTTCTGGTGCAGGGATAAAAAGATCATTTATCAATTAATTATTCTGATTAATTATACTTTGACAAAAAAAGGTAGTCTTGTCCAAATAAAACTATAGGGTCACTGAGACTAGGGAAGTGCCCACTTAGATCAAATTTTTGTCTTTGATTCGGGTTTTTTGTTTATATTTTTGTCAGAAGGAGGGCGCTGTAAGTAATTTTGCCCCAGACATCACCAACCCTAGGAACGGCTTTGGTGTACTTTATTGCAAAAATTTACCCATCCAAAATTTTGTTTCCCCTATTTAAATCCTTAAAGTTGAAATTAGTCATTTCTATTATTTTTCAAACTTATAACCGTAAGTTTGAGTTATATTTTGGGAGGAGACAAACGTCTCCTCCTAATAGCAAATAAGTAGGATTTATGATAAGAAGCCGAAATTTTTGGTTGTGAGTTACAAGGTTGAAAATTTTTTCTGCTGATCATCATTTTCGCTGTCTATCTTATCGTAACCTTTATCGTAACCCTTTTTAACATGCAGGGAGTCATCTTCTTTCTTTTTTTGGCTGAGTGACAAGATAGTAATGTCTTGAAATTACTATAGAGCGGTATGTGTACTACCAAAAGAACCGAAATTGCTGGCTCTCTGTTTAGCCTACCTCCATTTACTTGGGCCTTTTTGTGTAGTAAAATTTGGTACACCAGCCCACCCTCCCTCCTGGTAGAAGAAAGTACGGACACAAAGTTCTATTTTTTTTAGAGTTTGTTGACTTAAAGTATGTCTTAGCACAGGATATAATTAGTGTCTCTTACACTTTTGCAATTTGAAAGATAAATTTATTAAGATATTAAGTTGAAATTTGATCTCCATTGGTAATTTCATTGAAAAGGTGACTAATTTCTAGTGTTATCCATTTAATTTATGTGTTTTGGAGGCTTTTTGAATTTGCCTTCTGCTCCAGCTGTTTATATGTCCCATCTATTTGCTGCTTTGCCGTATATACGGGGACAAATTACAAAATGCCAAGAGCAAAACAGGTGAATTTTAAGGGATCCTCGATTTTAAGGGTTCCAGTGTGTTTTCCTGGAAAATTCTCTCCTTTTGTGAAGCTGAACAGCCAAAGAAAAGAAAAAGACAAATAAAAAATGGAGAAAAGAAGCAATTCTGGAATTTTCTATTCTGAAATACATACGGAATATATGGTGTCGAATCAAACAGTCCTTGGAAACGAGCTGTAAGTAAGGAGCGTCTTGGGCCAATAGTAACCAAAACTCAAAAATAAAGGATATTGATGGCAATTAATGCATCGAAAATTGGCCTTTTCTGCCGCTTCCCAATATATAAAGCTCCAATATATGAAGCTATACACATCAAATACTACGGGCCTGAAAAAATTTGTCTGATTTTTGAAAATGAGAAAAATACCTCCAAAAAGGCGAGGGATCTTAGCGAAAATCATACCATTGGATTCGGTATACTAGAAACCATACTATAGAGGTTTCCAGCTCCTATGTAAAAAAAAATTTGAAGTTTGCTTTTTTCCTGGACTTAAATCACGGATGTGTGTTTATTTGTTTGTTGTTTTTTCCCTGAGGGGTGATCCTACTGAACTAATTGTCCTAGAAGATTAAAATTACCAACGATAACTCCAAGATCTAGAGCCCTTTCAAACTAATCTCAGATTTTGACACGGTAAAGTGGCCTTTTCTGCCATTTTTGGCCTCCAAGCCAGACTAAGATTTTACCCAACGGAGGGTCAATTTGCTTTCGACCAAAATTCTTAGATGAGAGAGAGAGAAAGGTTTATTTAAACAACAATCGTAGCTCAAATGACTAATTTGATGTTTAAATACAAAACATGTTTTTATGCGCTATTATACATTGACGTAAAGAAGGGACGAAATAGTTCTGGTAACGGTTTGTCCGAGCACGCACAGGCACAAGGTTTAGCTTCTGTCTCCTTCGGCTGACTGTCTGGGCTTCTGGGAGTAAAATGTCACGGTGAGCAGGATTAGACAGCAGCATTTTGCCAAACCTCAGGACAAGGGCACCCAAACAGAGTTCCAAACTTTGAAATTCAAGGGTTGCTAGGGCATCGTGGTAGGAAATCTCTCTATTACTCAGGATGATCCTGGTTGCCCGTTTTTGGGCTGACTCCAGTTCCTGTATTAAATAGGCGGTTCTTAATACTGATGGGCCCCAGACGGGACAGGCGTATTCAAGTATGGGGCGTACTTAGCTCAGGTATGCCCGTAGAAGACTGTGGGTGTTGTACCCGAAGCAACGAATTTTTGAAAGGATTTGCAGAGATAGCCAATCGAATTAAAAGTATTTAAAAGAAAATTATAAAATGAGCATCCCTGTTGCAAAAGAAATAATGCCGCATGATTACGTATTCATTTTTTAGAAGTTGCTTAGTTCATATAAGTAAAGGTTCTACCGGCTGGAAAACATTCTGATGTACACTTAGTGGAAGTTTCCCAGTTCTTTTTTGTGTACAGGGCTTGATGAATTTTTGAAAACTTTCTGCTATTAAACTATCTCTTGTTTATTTTGAATAGCGTGCTCTCTTATTTTAAGTCTGCTTGTTTCTGACTTAGAGTTTGACTCCTTGTTATTTAAATTTCGAAAAAAGTTCCTTAAAGGTACTTCAGACGGGGAAGCTTTGTGATGTACACCTATTAGATGCGTTCTTGATTGCAGGGTGTTATCTGATATACTTGTTAGCAGGGGTGTAATGTATGAGGGTAGGGTAACGCCATTGTTTTCAGCCATTTTTTATTTGGGTGAATCTTACCGGGCTTGAGCTCTCCCCCTGAGTGTTTTCCCGACTCCTTAAAAACAATTGTGAAAATGGATATACGGATATAAATTTGTAAATTTGCAATGTTTATTTTGTATACACACATTTATTTTGTCCATCTATCTAATAGAGCTCTAGTGGATATTATTTTTCTTAATTTTTATTTATTATCTACTTTATTATTAATTTAAAGTTTTATATTTTTATGAAATTATTTTTTTATTTTTTTATAATATTTGTTTAATCATTGTATTTTCTATTTATTTATTTTATTTAATATCTTACTTTTTCTAGACGCTATCTGTCATAGGTGGACTATTGATGGCTGTATGTCTTGGACCAGGTGGTGTATGATCAGAGGGCCTTTGGGCTAAATCCCCCCCCCCCCCCCCACCAAACTCCTTATTTTGGTTTCTGGACAATTCTTTCTTCATATTGCGTAGAATAATTCTACTTGTATTTGTCACAGATTTTTGAGGCTATTTTTGATAGCCTCATTTACTTCATGCCTTTTGGGTTACTGCAGCCAATTTTGTGTCCCTGGAATCATTAGTATTCATTTGGAAATTTGGAAATTATCCCAGTTCAAAGTACCCCTATATAGATAGATTTAAGTTATAGCATGACTATTTATTTATTTTATTTAATATATTATTTTTTCTAGACGCTATCTGTCATTGGCGGACTGTTGATGGTTGTATCGCTTGGACCAGGTGGCGTATCAATGGACGAGCATAAAAAACGATGGTAGTTATGTAGGCTATTTCGTTGATTCTGGCAAAGCCCATCACAAATTATGTGCCGAGGGTCAATATTGACCACTGATTACCCCTTTTTTAAAGAGTTATTTTTTACATTGATGAATGACCGACCCATCTCGTCTTTGACTGTTTTATTAGATAAGTTTTTTTTAGTATATCAGGATTTTAGAATGTGTTTTTAACCCCAGTGTTTTTATGGGCAATGAACATCAGTTTTATTTATTATGTTTAATCTTTTTTGTTATGTGAAACAGATTTTGATAAAATGTCACACCCTCCTCCACTTCAGAAAAACCCGTTTGGGATGTTTCATTTGTAAATCTTAACTAAATTAGGGCAAAGAAAAACGTCGACCACAAATTTTGCTTATTGTATTAAAGAAAAGGGGGTTTAATCTATAATATATTTTTCTTTTTTTCCTGGTATTTTATTAGTTTTGTTTCTAAAATCAGTAATACTTAGGAATCTGTCTCAGGAAGTGGCCAAAATTTAAAAATTACCTGCAAAGCGTTGTCTTTCCTAGAACTATCATTTCACCCTTATTAAGATAATATTGCAATAACCTAACTTGGAATGTTCCAAGAAAAAATAAATTTGGGTAGTAACTTTTATGTGCTGCTTTAGTTTCCAAAAAATCTACTTTTGTGGAACTATGCTCTCTACTCGCACGGTATTGAACCTCTTAGTGCGAAAGGTATGAAACTATTTTAACTACATTTTTTTAAAGGCGTTCTTAAATTGTGTGGCCACAATGACCCAGATGCACAAAAATAAAAGGAGGGGGCGAGAACTTTTTGAATGAAGACGCAATACTTTTATGGGTATTTTTTTTAAATGGAAAAAAAAGGATTTTTCAAATTCTAAGGGGGGAGGGGCAATCGGGGCTCAAGCTACTCGAAATCCTAAATTCCATTTAATTTATAGGCACTTATCATTCAAATTATCTAGTACGTTTTTTTCTATTACCTCCCCCCCCCAACACTCGACAAATTCTTTGATTACATCCCATACCCCGAAAAAAATAAGTAAACGTTTTCGAAGTTGTCTTTCACTAGAAGTCACGAATTTGTCATTTTGATGTATATCATCTATATTTTCAAAATTACTCTTTCCTGCCTATAGACAATGGACAAGACAAGTAGTTTTATTTGCCCATTTAGGTTAAACATTCTCGTGGGCCCTTAGCTTTTAACTTTTTGATTGAATTTGACGAAACTAAGACTTTTTGTGTTATGTTTTATTTGGATAACAAATTTTTTCGCCAAACGTTGCTTGTTAGGCTATTGATTGATTAGGCTATCGGTGTTGGTTTTTGGAATTCAGAATTATTTGTAAATGTTCATTCCTTTATACCGCTAATTCAATTTCGAAGCAAGAAATGTGCCTGTTATTTTTATGTTATGTTAGTGTTATTTTCTCTCTTATAAAGTAATATAAATTTGAGATTTAACATGAAAGCCAAAAAATCTATTTTTCGTTACATATTCATAGTAACATACCAAAACATTGTTGATAACGCAAACGATTAAGCTTTTGTGCATTGGTTGATATGTTTCAGCAGTTGCTGATGTGCTGTAAAATTACACCATTTCTTTCAGTAGCAACCACAAGCTATATGGCATTATCTTCATTGCTTTTAGTATTTACCGGGGCATTGTCACTTTTGTTACAGCAAGCCACTTAAATTGTACAAAAACACTGAAAGTAAGTAAACTGGAAACTGAAACTAAGTTACTGAAAGTAAGGCGTTTGATTATATTCAAACGCCTAACTGAAAGTAAGTAAACTGAAAACTGAAAGTAAGGCGTTTGATTATATTCAAACGCCTAACTGAAAGTAAGTAAACTGAAAACTGAAAGTAAGGCGTTTGATTATAGTCAAACGCCTAACTGAAAGTAAGTAAACTGGAAATTGAAACTAAGTTACTGAAAGTAAGGCGTTTGATTATATTCAAACGCCTAACTGAAAGTAAGTAAACTGAAAACTGAAAGTAAGGCGTTTGATTATAGTCAAACGCCTAACTGAAAGTAAGTAAACTGAAAACTGAAAGTAAGGCGTTTGATTATAGTCAAACGCCTTACTGAAAGTAAGTAAACTGGAAACTGAAACTAAGTTACTGAAAGTAAGGCGTTTGATTATAGTCAAACGCCTTACTGAAAGTAAGTAAACTGAAAACTGAAAGTAAGGCGTTTGATTATAGTCAAACGCCTTACTGAAAGTAAGTAAACTGAAAACTGAAAGTAAGGCGTTTGATTATAGTCAAACGCCTTACTGAAAGTAAGTAAACTGAAAACTGAAAGTAAGGCGTTTGATTATAGTCAAACGCCTTACTGAAAGTAAGTAAACTGAAAACTGAAAGTAAGGCGTTTGATTATAGTTAAACGACTTATATAAAATATTATCGAGCTTATGTGTCCAAAGTTACTCTAAAAGTTCATTTAAATGATATTTAGCTTTTTTTTTTAACCTGGGATATTTTCGCTACACATAAATAAGTATAATTTTAGATATATTTCTATCTTTTTCTTCTTCTTTTTTTTTGTGAAGCAGATTTCTTATTAAAAAAAAATGAGTAATATGTGCTGAAAATCAAATATTTTTGCGCCTGAAGTTAAAAGGGTCACATTTCTTGGTTCGTTTATAACAGAGCGAGTTACAAAAAATAAATTTATGATTTTATATAAAATTTAAATTTTGCTTGACTTATGATGGTTACGGCTGTAGTTCTGTTCATCAACTGGCATGAAATGCTCAATTTTTTTTTTGCAAGTGTTTTGTTTGTTAAAAGGAGATGGAATAAAATTTGCCTTAATAAATGGTTTCTATGAAGTGTATTTTTTCTTTTTAATAGTTTCTTAGATCTACCTTCTCATCTACCGTACATGATGGACAGTGTCTTTGATATGCAACCAGCCAGCTGCTGTTCTGAAACCAATAGACGACTCTGTAGATTTTATAGAGCCCGTAACAGAAAAGTCATTCGAGAGAACGGAGATCAGTCAGTTGGTTGTTGAATGCTCACAAAAGAGGACGCTTTTTTTCCAGACAAGAGAGTATTTCATCATGGAGAGTGCATCCAGTCGTTATGTTTTATCATGTAGTTAAGAAAATACACCGTGTCTTGTTACATGGCCTGGGAATCCAGTTGAAACTTTCAAGAAACTTCTTAATTTTTTTAAAGGGGTAAGTACGCTATTAAAAGACTTATGGGGATAACTATGGGTACGATTTATCTTTATGTTCAATCTTTAGCTTTTTTTTTTCTTTGACTAGAGGGTGTAACTCCTCTCTTTTTCAAATTTCGTTCCTTAATTTTGGTGTCGTTAGTTAGGGGAGGATCAGAGGGAGGAGTTCTTTTTGTTGTCCAACACGCTCTTTGGTTAGTTAGTCTGAAAGTAGGTTATCCAGTCAGTCTTTAACTAGAGGGTGTAATTCCTCTCTTTTTCGAATTTTGTTCCTTAAATTTTGCGTCGTCAGTTAGGGGAGGAGCAGAGGGAGGGGTTCTTTTTGTTGTCCAACACGCTCTTAGGTTAGTTAGTCTAAAAGTAGGTTATCCAGTCAGTCTTTAACTAGAGGGTGTAACTCCTCTCTTTTTCAAATTTCGTTCCTTAATTTTGGCGTCGTTAGTTAGGGGAGAATCAGAGGGAGGAGTTCTTTTTGTTGTCCAACACGCTCTTAGGTTAGTTAGTCTAAAAGTAGGTTATCCACTCAGTCTTTAACTAGAGGGTGTAACTCCTCTCTTTTTCGAATTTTGTTCCTTAAATTTTGCGTCGTCAGTTAGGGGAGGAGCAGAGGGAGGGGTTCTTTTTGTTGTCCAACACGCTCTTAGGTTAGTTAGTCTAAAAGTAGGTTATCCAGTCAGTCTTTAACTAGAGGGTGTAACTCCTCTCTTTTTCGAATTTTGTTCCTTAAATTTTGCGTCGTCAGTTAGGGGAGGATCAGAGGGAGGGGTTCTTTTTGTTGTCCAACACGCTCTTAGGTTAGTTAGTCTAAAAGTAGGTTATCCAGTCAGTCTTTAACTAGAGGGCGTAACTCCTCTCTTTTTTCGAATTTTGTTCCTTAAAGTTTGCGTCGTCAGTTAGGGGAGGAGCAGAGGGAGGGGTTCTTTTTGTTGTCCAACACGCTCTTAGGTTAGTTAGTCTAAAAGTAGGTTATCCAGTCAGTCTTTAACTAGAGGGTGTAACTCCTCTCTTTTTCAAATTTTGTTCCTTAATTTTGGCGTCGTTAGTTAGGGGAGGAGTTCTTTTTGTTTTCCAACACGCTCTTAGGTTAGTTAGTCTAAAAGTAGGTTATCCAGTCAGTCTTTAACTAGAGGGTGTAACTCCTCTCTTTTTCAAATTTTGTTACTTAATTTTAGCGTCGTCAGTTAGGGGAGGAGCAGAGGGAGGGGTTCTTTCTGTGTCCAACACGCTCTTAGGTTAGTTAGTTTAAAACATCAAAAATGAGTAAATAACGAGTGAGACAATAATAAAGACGGAAAGAACTTGGATTTGCCTCTTTTTATTTATTATAAGTAATGCGGTTGGATTGAATCATTGTGCGCCTTTTTTTTTACAGAAACCAAAACAAAAGTAGAATGTGATGACAAGAAAGATACATCCAAAAATATGTTCTTTCCTTATGCATAAAATACATTTAATTTAAAATTTACTAATCAACGGTTCCATGGTTAGCTACTGGATTCTTCGGCGCCATTACACGCTTCTATCATGACGTCACATTTCTTAGTTTTTTTTTCGAATTTGTGTGGTATGTCAGCATTTTGACTACACTTCAAATTAAATATGCTGTTTTGCGATTGAAACATGCAACAGTTCTATGCAGGATACCTTTGTCGTCGCCTCTGAAGGGTTAAAATTTGCCATGTTGCGCACTTTGTGCTAAACCCTAAAAACGTTTGTTAGTTATTGATCACGGATACTTGGAGACTTTCTGAAGTCTGAGGACTTGATTTTTTTTTCTAGGAGAGGGTTGGAGCTTCTTGAATGAAGTTCCTTATTTTTCATCCCTAGCTATCGAAATTGCATTGAAAATTTTAGTGTTTATGTTTCAGGTCTGACAAGTTTTTAAAATGTGGTTCTGTGGGATAGACCTCTGGGAACTTTTTCTTCGATAACAGCAACAGCGAAGATTTTCTAGTAAAAACAAATGTTTATTTTTCCATGACTTTATATTTTTGATTCATAGAGCAGGGGGGGGGGGTGTATCAGCAAAGAATTGTCCTCAAGTTTTCTCTCTATATTTTGAAATTGAGCTGACTTACCATAACGGTTTTAGTGAGAAATAATCACAGTGGTAGCTTATATGCATAGAAGTACTATTATGCCATCTAGGTTATATTATTGATTTTTCTGAGCACCGAAATTAACAACTGGCATCTCCGATTTAGATACCTTCAAATGTCGTAGGTACCACTATTCGCAAGCTGTTGTTCCAACTTTAGACCTGAATAATTCCGACCTTGGTACTGAAGAACTGGATTAGCCTTACCAGAAAGTCCTTAAACATTTATTAAAGCAATGCGTAACTGAAGTATCCGAAAGATTTGGTCGTCTTCCAAAAAAAAGGGTAAAATAATGACGGAAATTATGTTCATTGAATTCATTAATGCTTGTTAATTAATTCTCTTTTATAGTTAATTAATTGTGTTTTGTTTTGTTGTTTATTGTCAGATTTTTCACCGCTTGATTTCAACAGAAACCCAGTCAATGGAATGAACCAACCTGAACTTCTGAATAAATATGCTTAGAAATCACAATATTGAAGGGTGAATGGGATTAATGCTGGAATCAAGAAAAATTTCGCATCGTTCCTTCGCTACATCGCATTTTAAACATAGAGAGCCTTAAAAACGTAAAATTGTTGATTAAGTAGACACGAAGGTAATGCAAATAACTGAAGCCTTAGGGATACCTCGGGACACTACTGTCACTATCATCTTTCCTATTGCAACGCAGCTACGAGCGTACATTCTCCACATGCTATTATTACGTTTTTGGCTTCTTTTTCTTTTATAAGATTGAAAGCCATTAAGAATAAGACGCTTTAGCACTTCCCGTGTCTAAATTCGTTGGGGTTCCCCCGAAGTTCCCCGAAAACAACTCGGCTTTTCTAAAATGTCAACTAAAGGTAATGATTTGTACCTAGTGTTAATGTTCGTATGTTTGCGAACGAAGGAAGTCAAGGGGATCATTCAGGGATAATGAAAGTACTAAATGGCTTTGCTAGCCATTCGTTTAGAAAAAAATTAACTTTATGAATTTTTGTGACCTTCATCCGCTCAGCGCACGGAGCCTTTAGTCCTCACATATCAAAGTAGCGCAACTATAACTAATTATGTAATTAGCTTTTTATAGTTGTTATATCTGAACGACTTACAATTCCTTTTCTTGATGGAAAAGCAATCATAAGAAAATAGATGGCAGCACAAAACGAACATTATTCCCTTCTAGATTTTGGAACATATCTTTATGCGTTGTTTCGTTAAAAAAAATTATTTTGTACTTTCATTGAATTTTTTTTTATTAGTCAGCAAATTAGCACCCCCTGGATTTTGAAAAATGTTTTTTCGATCCTCCGCTAAGTCATGTGATTTCGTCTACTGAATCTACATGGACTGAACATGGTTATGGATAGTCGGCACTGACCGGTATGGGTTAAGCGTTATATTCAAAATTGCAAGTGAATGAGCTGAAAAAAGAATTTTTGTTTTGTCAAAACTGTTGGTAGATTTTGTGCAGCATGAAGAAAATAACAGTAAAGGATTGACGGATGGAGCAATCTAATCAACCAAGATCTATTTTGCCGCAGCTTTCATGGGTACCACTAGGAAGGCACTATACCCGCCTGCTAATTACGAGGCAATTAGACATAAATTCATCACCGTATGGAAATGAGAAATATTCCCATTTCAATCCTGGTGGCAAAATCAATGAAGATTTTCTTATGACTTGTTTAGGTTGGAGAGGTTGACAAAAAACAGAACGTTTTTTACAATAAATTTGTCTATTTAATATTTAGATATTAATACTTTAATTTAACAGTTATTAAATATTAAAAAAATTTATTTAATTTTTTTTATTTTATTATTTAAATTTTATTAAAATATTTAAATCAAATATTTATTAAATATTTGAATTTCTATTTAAGTATCACTTAGTATGCTGCTTGATCGCTTGAACTTAAGAATTTCCGTGTTTTACTGTACGTTTGAAAAATTTTAATTAATTGTCCAAAAAATGCGGTGTATTCTGTGGAGAACCCAGCTTACTGTTTACTTGCATAAGGTCTTAAGATTCCGAAAGGAAAAACCCATGTCTATATAGCTCTTAAGGTAAAGGTTTCCTCTGAAACAAGGCATTTTGTAACAAGCCTACTTGCACAAAATGACAAGGTTTTTATATCATTGCATTTTAGTCTCATATCTTTCCATTCACCCGGCCAGAATTATTACATTACTCCGGCTTTTTTGAAGAAGGATATAAACGGATCTAAATAGGATCTCAAAAAACAAAAAAATCGTCCTTTCTAGCCTATTTTCAACGTATTTTTAATTTAGAAATCCCTCTACACCGTGTTTCAAAAATTTACTTCGGTAAATGGATAGGAATGAATTTCATCTATGGAGAAATATTAAACTTCTCCTCTTCCTTTGACATATTGAAATGTCGGACATGTTATAGGATACCGGAACCTTAAGAGGTAATTGCGGAGTTTTTTTACAATTCCCCAAATTATCTTATTATAATTATCTAATTAGCCTTTATTTGTTATTTGCAATCTTCCTTCATATTAGGATTCCACTTTTAAATTCAGTACTCAATATTGGAAAAAATTGTTGTTGCTTAACATTTGCTTGGGTAAAAACCGTTTTTCCTTGTAGATAGGACAGTAACGACTTTGTTGGTAACCAATAATTCTTCGTACTTGTTAAAATGTATTATAAAACGTTGGATGCTTTAAATAGGACAGCGAAAACTCGCCTTCTTTGTTATAAATGCGTTATAAAACATTTTTTGCTATACATAGGACAGCGAAAATACACCTTCTTTGTTGGGAAATTCCACCGATAACCCATGGTTCCCACTGCTGCGATTTTGCGCAAAATCCTGCGACATGCGACAAATGACACAAATCGTGCAACAAACGACGCAAAACCATCCGTTTTGCTCCAATGTCGGATGCATTAAATAATTTCAACTCACACGACAAATCGCATGCGTTGTTCTGATTAAAAAAAAAAAAAAATCATAATCAAAGTTGAATTCTTCTAGTTCTTCATTATTCTTCTAGTTTGAATTCTTCTAGAGTTTGTCGTAGCGACGCAAAAGTCTGCGTTTCTTTGTGAACCTCTATCCGATTTTGTCGTACGTCTGTTCCGCCAGAAAAAAAATCGTGTCGGGGTTGAAGCGGCAGTGGAACCAGGGGTAATTCATCATAATAACCTTTGCTGGTTGATTCAAAAACAATGTTTTTGGCCAGAACTCCTGTCAATAACCATTTCGATATACACATCTAGAAGCTACCTAGGTCAGAAGAAAATCGAATATATTGGTTTAGGTTTAATGCTCTTCAATTTTGACGTCAATCTCGTCAATAAAAAAAGGGAACAGTTCCAATCATGTGACCCAGAAAGCATGGGAACCAAGTAAAGAGTGTAAAGTGGCGGTAGAATTGAACACGTCATGAAATTTGTCCAACTAAGATTAGAATACTGGAAGTCTAGTAGTGAAATTAATGAAATATGGCTCTGAGACGTATCCACTTTGAAGCTGTACGGAATGTAGGGTTCGAGCCCTCTCTCCAGGCCTATAAAGAAAGATGGTTTGCAAAAAATGTGTTTTTTAGTCGTCTTTCTAGGACCTAAAAAAAGCAGGCCGTCCCCGAATGGAGTGGAAAGAGGTTATAAGGATTTAAAGGAAGTCGGAAATTTATGCGAGGGAGTAATGAGTAAGGCTTGGAATAAATTGGGGCGGAGGAAGAGGGTTTGTAGCTATTTTGTCCTCGTGTGGCTTGATGTGGTTCAGTAGAAGTTGTAAATAAAAAATAAAGAAAGTATAGGACACACCGTTTCGTCTTAATTATGACTGCATCAGTCGGTAAATTCTCCGCAATTAGCTGATGAATATATCAACTAATTGAATTACTATTCATTTTAGTGTTATTCGTCGCTTCATAATACCGGTCTTTCCGGAATATTATTGATTATTTTTTAACTGAATAGTCCTTTATCTAAGCAATGTCTGAAATGATTGGTTGGAAATTAAGTTTTAAATATCTTCAACTTGAAACTGTTTTGACCAATTAAAAAAAATAATTTGACCAATTAAAAACTGTAATTGACTAAAATAAATTCCAGTAAGTCTATAACCATTTTGAGTCAACTTATTCAAATGCTAAAATTTCTGATTTTATCTGCTGTACATTCAAATCACCATATAAGTTCCTATAATAGATTAATATAAGAAGAAAATATTTGTTCGTCCATTCCATCTTCTCTCTTTATCCAAAGGGATATTGTCTTCACACCTTATTCTTGCCTCCCTCCTCCTCCTTTCAAATTTGAATGGCTCAGTTCTCCGTTTTCATTCACAGCATCGACAAGAGAGGCGAACAAGACTTCTGGAAAAGGGTTACAAAGTTAAATCATATATATGGGTAGCCAGTAAAAAAAAAATTTTATAAAAATAAACTATTAAAAATAATTTAATACTTTTTTATGGGTAGCAAGAACCTGAATGTACTTTGCAAAAGACATATTGATTGTATTGTGTGGTAGTGGATCTGGCCACCAGTTCGCTGAAAATGTACCATAAATTTGACTGCAACAATTTTACCCGTACCAAATAAGGTGACTGATTGATAAACAAGGAACTGACAAAGATAAGACAAAATAATAGGAAAAGAGACAGTACGGTCCTATACTACCGTGTAAAAAAAGTGAGCTTTCATTTCATTGGTTTATTTTCGTGGTGTATTTTGGCAAGTCAATCACATGATTCCTTAAGTGTTTGTCAGAAAGGAAGGACATCTAACTCTGCCTTTTTACCTGTTGCTTTTGTGTCACATTTTGAACCAGTAAAAGAACACAAAATATGATTGTTTACTTTTTATAAAATTTTAAGCCTGTAAAAAGAACAAAAACTTTTTGCGACACAACATTTTATACAAATAAGCTCTGTGACCTGGAGGAAACCCTGTGTCAGAAACCTTCAACATTTTAAAATTCTATAAAGCCTTAAAAAAGATATGGAGGTAAATTCCTTGACCTTGTTTTATGAAGAACATTGTGAAGAAGGCGAACAAGGGCATTTCCAGCCAGTCAAAAAGTAGGCCAAGGGCGGAGATATTTCAATCGGGACCTCCGTATGACCGTCCTCATTGTACAAAAGTAAATAAAGGGTAAAAAATATTTGGATGGAAGATTTGATAGACGGAAGATAGATGGTTCATTTTGTCTTAAGGACAAAATGAACTGCGAAAAACAGAACACAAAAATTAAAATTGGCTCTTCGAAGCAACAGTGAAAGGATGTGAGCCTTCTTCATTTTGTCATAAACAGGCTGCGTGGTGTTAGAAATGATTTATGTCAATTTTTATGCAAGAAATAGGCATAAAAAGCAGAGTTAATTATTGGTAGCACAGAGGGTCGATTGAACGACTGATTAATTAAATGGGGTTGAATTCCAAGGGAATTTGGTTAAGCGGGACTTCAGTTGCACGAGGGTTCAGTTATACAGGACCTGTTGAGTAAGCTTAGATTTTCGTTTTTGGCCACAATGAGGCCCCACATACTCAACACACACTTGTTACGTCCCTTTTGCTTGGAGTAGAAGATACCAGCCATTTCCAATCTTATCAATATATATGACTCGAAGGACTGAATTTAGGCTTAATAATGGAACATGCTATTTTATCTTCTTAGAAAAAGGGTGTGAAATACCCTGGAATTTTAAGGGTGGCAAGACTGCAGGGAATGTATGTTTTACCAGTATTAAAGATACGATTCGTTGTTCAAAACATTGTTTGTGAATACTGAACCTCAGAGAGAAACCATAGCTCACCGTTCATATGAACAAGTATTATTGCAACAATGATAATACGTCCTTTGTTCATTGTCGTAGTCTTAACTAGCTAACGTAACCTAAATACCTCACATAGCACTAAATAAGTAAACAATGCTAAAGAGGTTAAAATAATTAACAGACTTGTGGGAGAAAAGAATCCATTAAGTACGAGAAATAGAAAAAGAGAGACATTTACGTCTACAGCTGGTAAAAAGATATAATTAATCCCATAAACTCTTTCTTTGAAAGACAATCCCGAAATGAATAGTTTCTCCGGGCAAAGATAAAGTTTTTCTGGATATTCAATCTAAGCGAATCTTTCATTGGACATCCAAAACTCTTCGACGCCTACAGACCTTGAATTTTATTCTTTTTATTTCTTATTTCATTTTTAAAAATATCCACTTCCATAAATAGAAATTCTTTTTTCTACTCTTATTATCTTCTTATTATCATAAAAAGGGACGATTTTCAGCCCAAGACACGAAGTAAATTGTAAGCAAGATCTGTTCATCAAGCTTCAGCGGAACATCAAGAAGAATATATAACGAATGCTACTATTACTACTGCTAACAACTTACTGCAGCACCAAGCCGCCTGAGGCCAACACAGCAATGCACGCTCCTCTTCCATCCTAATTAATTCAAATTTTTGGACCCACCCAAGAAGTTTCAGTTCTATTAATCATACCGTACGGCCTCCTCCCAGAAACCGTGTGTCTACATTTTTCAAATCGTTTAGGATAGTGGTTCGGGAGAGTCGTTCAGAGGATAATGATTCTGAAATTAAACATTAATGCGGTATTCACACGGCAATAATTTTGGGCCCATGGCAGGCTTTACAGTAATTATTAGACAAACACGATTATCAGGAAACTACACAGAAATGTATTAATATATTTTCACATACACACAAAAAATGATGATAGAAGATTTTCGTTGTTCATAGATGTCTAACAGATCTGTCACTGCGAAGGCCAAACTGCTTTTTTAGAAACGAAACTATAAGAAATGAGGTATCTATCGCTCCAATACAGATGTTACAAGATTTTATACTTGAAATTTTGCATAGATGTTAATAATCTTAATGAGGAGAGATTATTAGATGTTAAGAGGTTATCCCTCTTAAGCGATAAAAGACAGAACAATTGCTAAGGGGGGGGGGGGGCTCCAAGATTTCCATTGTGCTTTACGACACTTTTAAATTGTTTAAGTGAAAAATAAAGAAAATATTATGTTTTTACACTTTAGCCTCCAGAATTCAATTATCAATTATTATTAAAAATAAATAGTTTTTTACTATTATTTCCTTTTCAAAAAACCTGATAACAATTTTTGTTGTCATTGCACTAGCAAGGACTGCACTGTTGGCCCCTTTAACTTATTATGAGTTGTACCCCTTTAACTTATTAACTTATTATGGCCCCTTTAACTTATTATGAGTTGTACCCCTTTAACTTATTAACTTATTATGGCCCTTTAACTTATTATGAGTTGTACCCCTTTAACTTATTATGGCCCCTTTAACTTATTATGAGTTGTACCCCTTTAACTTATTAACTTATTATGGCCCCTTTAACTTATTATGAGTTGTACCCCTTTAACTTTTAACTTATTATGGCCGCTTTAACTTATTATAGCACTAAATTTGATGTAATGCTTAATGTCGTTTGTCAATATAAGTTCTGCCATTAAAATGTTGCGTTTAATTATGTCTATATCGAGTTTATTTCACATTTTTTTCATTTTTTGGACTTGTAAACTTTTTTTATTTATTTGGCCTCCCCCCTCCCTCACGAATCAGAACCATCGGTGGCAAAATTCCAGGGGTGTCACATGATTCTCTTTTAAATGAAGAACCTATCGAAAGGACGTTTTTAGGCCCCACTTTCCAAAAATATGTGCATGTTGTTATTTTGGCAAAACCTGAGTGCTCTCGTGGTAATTAAACCGAGAATTAATTTAAGCAAACGGAGTTGTCTGATATGAAAAAAAAATTATGTTGTTGTTGTTGCTCATTTTGGAGGGTAGACTTTCCACTAAAAAAAAATACTTTTTCGCATGCTGACCAATGGTCTGCGTCGCACAGCTACCGATCTCCTGTTTCAATGCCTTCAGACTTGAGTGGAAGGCGTGATTGGGGGCATATTATTCGACGCTTCCCATGTTTTCCCCCCAGATTTCTCAAGGTCCCCATTGAAAGCTGGTTCGACTCTGGCTGAGCTTATAAAGTCACACTAATGACTACCGTTTCAAACCGAATAACCAGTGAAACCAAGGCTCAAACGCCCCTGACCTGAGGATTCCAAGTCTAGAGCGTTAACCGCTCGGCTGGAACGACTCAGATTTCGTTTAGTAAATGAACGGTATACTCATCTATAAAATTATTCAGCACAGACTACTTCAGGATGTGGTAATCCAAAGGGGGCTATGTTATATAAAATTAATTTCGCTAGGCTGTAGAAAAACTGAATCATTTGTAATGTGTATTCAGGTCTTCTTTCCGGGTTGTAATCGGGTAGTTGATAACACAAAAGTCAACAAATGGAGGGAGAACTTTCTAGCTGATTTCTAAGTCTTGCCCCTTATCTATACCCCAAAATTTATTGCTAATCCCGACCCGGGAAACTAATCATGCTTATGTGCCTCCATTTCTATCTATATGGATCAAACTTTGAAAGATAAAACCTGATATGTAGACAAGCCCAGATCGAATAGGTGCGATGCCCGACTGGATTTTTTTTTTGCGGAGCCCTCTCTATATACTAAATATTTAAATAAAATATACCTGCATAGTAGTTTACATACGTGAAGTAGTTCACTTAAGTAGTGCAAAATCTCTCTAATATAGGACTATCCCGATAAAATTCGATAACTTTGAAGAAAAAGCTTTTAAGGAAGCCAAAATATATTTTTAACTATTTTAACAATTCATAATTTATCCCTTATTTTCAAAAATAATTTTTTTAATTTTTTTTTGTCAGTTTTGGTGGTAAACTGGTGCTCTTTCGAATGCGGGATCCCATTGGGTCCAATCGCTTCAATCATTCTTTATTCGGCCCTGCGTGTAGATAATATATATGGTTTTAAATGGTTAGTATATATATATATATATATATATATATATATATATATATATATATATATATATATATATATATATATATATATATATATATATATAATAACATATATAAATGGTTAAATATATTGTTAATAGATGGTTTTAAAGCATGGCAACCAGTTTTCAATTCAGTGTAACTATAATAGATATTACTAAAAAAGATAATTACAGTCTTCTGTTCAGTGTCAAAAAACGAGACATGGTGGGAAGAACTTCTTTTAAGTCGGATTCGACCCAGTGACCTAGCCTATTTCTGAACGAAAAGATAACCCATTAAGTGTAAGAAATGGGAGAAGAGATATATTTATGCCTACTGCTGAAAAAAGATGTAATTAATCCCATAAGCTCTTTCTTTGAACTGCAATCACGAAAACAAAGTTTCTCTGAACAAAGGTAAGGTTTTTCTGGATATTCAATCTTTGGGAACCTTTAATTGGATATCCGAGACTGTAGTTTGTTTTGTTGTCCAGGAATTACAAGTAATTCCTGGACGGCAACAAACTTTAAATTCGTTTTGCTTTTTTTTTGCAAGATCTATTTCGGAAGTATTGAATCCATAAACTTTATAAAATCCATAAAACACAGTTACTTAGCTTCTTTTCACGGTACCAGCCCCCCCCCCAAAAAAAATAGGTAGGATTTTGGCTCAAAAACAAAGAATAAATTAGAAGCAAGATTTGTTCCTCCAACTTCAGTAAAACGGGGAGGCAACGGGGCCTATAGTGAATGGACAGGGTAAGTCTTAAATAAATTTATTCCAACCGTGCAGGAAGGTAGAAAAACTTCCAAACTGTTACCGTAAATATTCAACCTAAGTGGTTTTCAAAGGCCAATAATTATCGACCCATGGCGTCCATAACAGTGATTCTTAGACCGACACACATATCAGGAATTCGGCTATACATAAAATTATTAATGCTATTTCCCAAAACAAATAAATAAAGCGGTTACGATGCTGTCGCTGCTCACCAGTGATGTACTCGTATAAAAAAAAACAAAATGTAGAAATGAAGTTATAGCTACCTACCAGTGATGTACTCGTATAAAAAAAAGGTAGAAATGAAGTTGTAGCTACCAGTGATGTACTCGTATGAAAAAAAAACAAAATGTAGAAATGAAGCTATAGCTACCTACCAATGATGTACTCGTATAATAAAAGGTAGAAATGAAGTTGTGGCTACCAGTGATGTACTCGTAAAAAAAAAATATAGAAATGAAGTTATAGCTACCTACCAGTGATGTACTCGTATAAAAAAAAATGAATGTAGTTTGAAGTGGTAGCTACCTACCAGTGATGTACTCGTATAAAAAAAAAGGTAGAAATGAAGTTGTAGCTACCAGTGATGTACTCGTAAAAAAAATGTAGAAATGAAGTTGTAGCTACCTACCAGTGATCTACTCGTAAAAAAAAATAAATGTAGAAATGAAGTTGTAGCTACCTACCAATGATCTAATCGTATAAAAAAAAAACTTAGAAATGAAGTTGTAGCTACCTACCAGTGATGTACTCGTTTAAAAAAAATATGTAGAAATGAAGTTGTAGCTACCTACCAGTAATGTTCTCGTGTAGTAAAAGAAAAATACAAAACAAAAAATTCGTGCAGTTATGAAATTTTCGCTACCTATCAGTGATGTACTCGTATAGTAAAAAATTAATAAAAATACTACGAGCAAACAAAATCCTATAAAAAAAAATCTGCTGTGACATCACCATATGATTCCAGCATATTTGAACAAAACTTATTCAAATACATAAATACATGATTTTTTTAGGTTACACAATCATGATCGAGGTTAAAATTTATATAAGTAAAAAAAAAGAAGAGAGCCAGATTACCAATTTAGTCGAATATAATAAAGGAACTGTATATGCTGTTCCATAATATGATACTATATTATCAAAATATAGACAATATTTTTCAAATACAAGTATTCGGAAACCACTGAAGGCTAGTCCATTAACTAACTTGTTGACCCTTTCACAAAAAAAAAAAAAAAAAAAAAAAAAAAAAAAAATACTAGAAAATCTAACTAGCTGGAGATAAAAGGCCAAATATTTGTTCATTTTTGAATGTATATTAATTTCCACTATCGTGAACTTAATGGCAAAAAAGTTAAAATTTCTGCTTTATTATAGATTTAAATTATAATGAATTGTTTTTTCATGTATTAAAATATTAAAATCTGAAAAAGAGAATCAGTCAAACCACTACCATGATCGATATCCAAAATCAACTCTTGGAGATCAAACTTCTTTTCAAATGTTATTAATGTTTTTACAATTTAAATATATATTAAATCATCTAAATCTGTCCTACTCTTGTACAAAAATATATTAATATCTTTCAGCTTTGGGTTAGCTCAAATATTAACGGCCTTGAATTATTTAATGTGGATATTCTAATAGCCCACTTATGTCACTTAATCTTAAATTTTTTTAAATAAAACGTACTCCAAAATACCAAACATCATAGTCAAACTAAGGCATCTAGAGCATCGAGTACTATTGAAATTATTTGTGAGATTATTACTAATTTTTTTTGCTATGAATTAAAAAAAACAAAAGCCAAAAAAAAGTCGTTTCAACTGAGAGTAAGGAACAACTATAAAACTTATAACGAAGAGAGATTATTCCGTATATGAAAGGGTTCCCCGTTAATATACCACCAATTATATATCTACTACTAAAAATAATGTAATATACCATCAATGGTACATGTACCACTAGCAATAATTTAATATACAATTAATAGCATATGTACCACAAAAAATAACGTGATATACCACCAATGGTACATGTACCACTAAGAATCATGTAATATACAATTAATAGTGTTTGTACCACTAAAAATAATGTAATATACGACCCACGGTATATGTACCACTAGGAATAATGTAATATACAATTAATAGTATATGTACCACTAAAAATAATGTAATATACTACCAATGGTACATGTACCACTAAGAATAATGTAATATACCACCAATGGTACATGTACCACTAAAAATAATGTAATATACAATTAATAGTATACGCACCACTAAAAATAATGTAATATACCACCAATGGTACATGTACAACTAGGAATAATGTAAGATACAATTAACAATATATGTACCACTCAAAATGATGTAATTTACCACCAATGGTGCATTGTTCTATTATAATGGCTGGACAATTTGATGAATCTTCAATAGACGTTGGCTTGACGTTTTTATGGCACTTGGTATTAACCAAGTGACATATAGCAGTCGCCAATTCTGTCGGTCGGTCTGTCGGTCTGTCTGTCGGTCTGTCTGTCGGTCCCGGTTTTGCTACTTTAGGCACTTCCAGGTAAGCTAGGACGATGAAATTTGGCAAGCGTATCAGGGACCGGACCAGATTAAATTAGAAATAGTCGTTTTCCCGATTTGACCATCTGGGGGGGGGAGAAGGGGCCGGTTAATTCGAAAAAATAGAAAAAATGAAGTATTTTTAACTTATGAGCGGGTGATTGGATCTTAATGAAATTTGATGTTTGGAATGGTATTGTGTCTCAGAGCTCTTATTTTAAATCCCGACTGGGTCTGATGACATTGGGGGGAGTTGGAGGGGGGAAACCTAAAATCTTGGAAAACACTTAGAGTAGAGGGATCGGGATGAAACTTGATGGGAAAAATAAGTGCAAGTCCCAGATACATGATTGACATAATCGGAACTTACTTGCTCTCTTTGGGGTAGTTGGGAGGGGGGGAGTAAGTCTTAAAAATTAGAAAAATGAGGTATTTTCAACTTACGAACGGGTGATCGGATCTCAATGAAATTTGATGTTTAGAAGGATATCGTGTCTTAGAGCTCTTATTTTAAATCCCGACCGGATCTGGTGATGGGGGCGGGGAGTTGGGAGGGGGAAACCTAAAACTTGGAAAACACTTAGAGTGGAGGGATCGGGATGAAACATGGTGGGAAAAATAAACACAAGTCCTAGATAGATGATTGACATAAACGGAACGGATCCGCTCTCTTTTGGATAGTTGGGGGGGGGGGTTAATTCTGAAAAATTAGAAAAAATGAGGTATTTTTAACTTACGAATGGGTGATTGGATCTCCATGAAATTTGATTTTTTGAAGGATATCGTGGCTCAAAGCTCTTATTTTAAATCCTGACCGGATCTGGTGACATTGGGAGAAGTTTGGGGTGGGGAGACCTAAAATGATGGGAAACCCTTAGATTGGAAGGATTGGGATGAAACTTGGTTGGAAAAATAAGCAAAAGTCTTGCATACGTAATTTACATAATTGGAACGGATCCGCTCAATTGCGGGGGGGGGGGGGGGGTAATTCTGAAAAATAAGAAAAATAACGTATTTTTAACTTACGAAGGAGTGATCGGATCTTCATGAAACTTCATATTTAGAAGGACCTCGTAACTCTGATATCTTATTTTAAATCTCAACCGGATCAAACGTAATTGAAGGGGGGGGCAGTTGGGGGGACCGGAAATCTTAGAAAATACTTAAAGCGGTGAGATCAGGATGAAACTGGATGGGAAGAATAGAAACCTGTCTAAGATACGTGACTGACATAACTGGACCGGATCTGCTCTCTTTGGTGGAATTGGGAGGGGGGAGGTAATTTTGAAAATTGAGGTATTTGTAACTTACGAAAGGGTGACCAGATCTTAATGAAATTTGATATTTAGAAGGATCTTGTGCTATAAAGTTTAACTTTAGGTTCTGACCTTCTCACAAGTGCCATATGAGCTCTTAGCTCTTGTTTTTCTTTTATTTGCATTATAATATAATTATCAATAATTTTATTGATAACTGTTGATAAAAACAGCAACAGTAAGCGTTAGCTTGTCATTGCAAAATATGATATACACAGCTATAATAAATAATACTGTTTAGAAAGTATGAAATTTTGCCTTCTGAAAAAGGGATTTCATCATTGTCTAAAAGCGTAGTATAAAATTTATTAATGAGTGCGAGTTACAGACAATTATAACTCATGGAAGTTCCAGGATCCACAATATTTTATCACCTTTTTGTGTTCTAATTAGTTGATTTTGATATTGTTGACGAACAAAAGTTATTATAATTTAATTATAATAAAATTTAAGTATAATAAAATTATAATTAAAAGTTATTATAATTTATATTAAAAGTTATTATATGTTATTATAATTTTTATATGCGTGAGTAAAAGCAAATTCTTATGTAGATTACAAAATACTTGATTCATTTTCTTACTAATAAGAATTTCAACCGCATTTTTAAAGCAATATTTAATGTCAGATATCAAAAAAACTGAGGGGAAGGGGGAAGCCATCCCCTTGCCTAGGCCTATAACCGCTATTGGCAGTTCAAAAAATGCGGTTCAATCCCACTTTTCAGGGCTATAGTGAGAGAAATATTAACATGGCTACGACATGTTCTGTGGATGAAAGGTGACAGATTGTTAAAGATCGTTTTTGTCAGCTAACCATCTAGGGCCTGACGGACAGCAAGCCAAATGGGATTGGAGGATGTCATAAAGAAAGGATTAACGCAAATGGGAACTTCTTAGGAATCTGTAAAGACAGAGGCTATGAACAGATTGGGATGGAGGAGGAGCGTGCGTAGCGGTGCTGGCCTCAGGCGGATTAATGCTGCAGTGAGTAATTAGTAGTAGTAGCTTTATATAAATAAAAGTAAAATAGTATTATAATAATAATATTATTAAAGTATTAAATAATATTAATCATAATAAAAGTATTAAAAGTATAATAATATAAAGTATAGTATTAATAATCATAAAAGTATTAAATAATACTTATTAAAGTATTAAATAATAGTAAAATAGTATAAACTAAAAACAGTATTGCATAGCCTACGTATTATAAAACTCTTCTAATTCTTAAAACAATTCTACCGTCGTTATTCTTTGATATTCCAAGGTGTCAAAATGAATATGTAGGCTAAAATAAGTACTTCTAATATTACTGGAGTAATAATATAGTAGGATATCCGGTATTCCGTAGACTGATTATACTTTTGTCTACAAGCGTGAACTGAAAAACAGACTAATACAAAAACTATAAGGAAACTCTAATCTTAATCGATTCTTTGATATTCGTTATTCGATTCGTTATTCTTTGATATTCCAAGTTATCAAAATGAATATTTAGGCTAAAATAAGTACTTCTAATATTACTGGAGTAATAATATAGTAAAATAGCCGATATTCCGTAAACTGATTATGCTTTTGTCAACAAGCGTGAACTGAAAAACAGAAATGTTTATTTTGGTGTAACTCATTCTATCATAAACGATCACTTCGCTAAAATAAGTACTTCTAATATTATTGAAGTTATAATATAGTAGAATAGCCGAAATTTTCAGACTGATTATGCTTTTGTCAACAAGCGTGAACTGAAAAACAGACTAATACTACAATGATAAGGAAACTGTAATCTTAATCGATTCTTTGATATTCGTTATTCTTTGATATTCCAAGTTATGAAAATGAATATTTAGGCTAAACTAATATTACTAATATTACTGAAGTACTAACTAATATTACTAACTTCTAATATTACTGAAGTAATAATATAGTAGGAAAGCCAAAATTCCGTAGACTCCAATTTCCATGACATTTTGAGACTAAGCTATTCAATGATAGGAAAATCACCTGTTAATTCATTCTGATAGTTTGAATCCATAAAAGAAGATAAAACCTTACAAGGTTCCCAATCAGAATATTGATCTACTTTTCTAAGAATTAGACTAAAGCTACTGATTTTTATTTTATTCTTTTTTTTTTATATCAAAGATATTCGGAGGTACACTTTGACTAGATCTTTAGAAGGATAAACCCTTCTGATGTATAATACTAGCTGTACTAGCATACTCTATTAGTTTCAAATAATTCGTGATAACGAACTGTAAGGAGCGACTCGCCCCAACATTAACCAAAACTTCCAAAAATCAAATTTTGATAACAATGGCTATTGTTACCGACTTTCAAATGGAAGTCGGCTAAGGAGAAATTTTCTTGGCGAAATTGTCAGCTAGAAATTTTCTGGGGGGAATCTTCAGCGAGGATGGAATTGTCCAGGTTGAACAGATATGATTTTATGCGGGAGGAACTTTCCATCGAGAAATTTCCATGAGACAGAGCGGGGGGGGGGGATTTTTCCATGGAGGGGGAGGTCCGTTTTTCGTTGTTTGGAAAGCAATAAGAAACAAAATTTAAAAAAATCAGTGTTTTTCAACTTAAAAGTAAGGAGTAAGATTAAAACATAAAACGAACAGAAATTATTCCGTGCATGAGGGGAGGGTGCGCCTGGTCCTCAGCATCTCAATCCTTACGTTAAAGTTTGACTTTTGTCCCAATTTCTCCTCAAGATATTCTAAACTAAAGTAAAAGTGGGAAATTACATCCATATGCTCAATCTTGCAGAGGAGACGGGGGGGACACCCCATGATTACTATTGTTATAAAGACCCCACTCTGAAAAAATGGAAAAGTTAAAAAAAGGATATGTACTAAGCATTTCTTGGTCCCCATTGCACTCATAACGCTTCCTTGGAGGTGTACCTCTTATAAAAGGCAATTGTATCGACCCAACAATCGCCAAAATTCAGCTACAATCGCAAATCGCCATAATTCAAATCTAAATTCAGATGCTAATGAACTTTTTCTAAATGCAGATCGATGAACTGAGATTTTCCACCATTTTACCCGACAAAGCTACAAATTTCGTTTAAAGACGGCCAAGTATCTCCAGGGAAAATGCTGAGATAGGTATTGGACCTAAAGTATTGATAATCCTTGTAGATATATGCTAATCTGAGATAGTACACCCACGCAGTGGTGCATTTCAGTTTTATAATAATTTTGATGTATAATCATATTCACAACATGCTTATAACCACATTGCTATTCATTCTCTGATTTTTTTTTATTAAAGAAAAATTAAAAGAACTAAAAAGTAAAACAAAGATTGAAAATATATCAGTATATCACAATCAAACTCTTCGCAGAACTTTCGCATACGATTGGAGAATTGCCATTCTACTAAAGATACTGCAAAAGTTGAATGTAGATTCAAAATGTGAACCTTAATAAATGCATTCGGCATAAATAGCAGCTAACATAATAATAATTATTATGATTACTATTGGCAATGACTATTTTGTAATAATACATATA
Organism: Artemia franciscana; assembly: GCF_032884065.1. Classification (NCBI taxonomy): domain Eukaryota; kingdom Metazoa; phylum Arthropoda; class Branchiopoda; order Anostraca; family Artemiidae; genus Artemia; species Artemia franciscana. The sequence goes on along the minus strand of NC_088883.1, from coordinate 20,441,192 downwards.
ATTGGCAATAGCTATTGGCACTATTTTCATTTTGCTACTGAAATTAATATCAACAGTTCATGTGAAATCTAAGTCTATAGGTTCAAATGCAATACTAGAAGCATTTCTAAGCTTTCAGAAAACTCTGGAGTGTCAAATCAAAGTTCTATCCTAATAAAAATCATGCGAAAAGGTGACGTTTTTTGACACAATCACTGTAATTATAATCAAACTCTTCGTATAGAACTCCACTATATCATATTCAAAAGAATTTTTGAGGTTTTAGTGTCGCTTCTTAGTTAGTTGTTCAAATCACGCATCAATACTGCATTTGAAAGGAAACTTTAGAAAGTAAAAAAATAAGCAATAATAAGCAGAAAGATTCAACCTTACCAAGTATTTGGGCTTTCACTTGCTCAGAAATTCGACCCGTGTTTGTCTCATCATCTAGGTATTGGGCTAGACTGTGAAGAGCTTTTTCAGTGTCTCGTGCACCCTCTAAAATATGATGAAAATAATGTTGAAAAATGAAATATAACGATGTTATTTTTTTAAAAACAGAAAGATGGAAGAATAGGGTGAATATTTTTCTTTCTAAGATCATAAAAACTTTAGGATTATAGGCTTAAAGTGAACCCATGACCCCTCTTAACCCCCAAACCTTTCTAACACTTGATACAGGCTTGTTCCACCTTGTTTGAATTTGAATGATACGAAGGTCTTCAGTCTTTGTGACTCGAAGATCAAAGGAGACCAATTTCCCTTTCGACTACAAAATGTAGCCGAACCTTTGTTTCAAATGAATAGCTCTGTTCTAGTTGGAAATCTGCCAATCCACTCTAGGATCTATAAAATGTTTATTTGAAAAAGGATTAGTTTTGTTACTGAAAAAATATGTGTGGTTTCTAAAGTGAAGCAAGTTTTCAAACAAATTTGAAATTGCTCCCGAAAAGTAGCATCTGAAATGTTTCACTAAATCTCTTCTGCAATGGAGTTCAAAAACAGAAAATATGATTTATAAAAAGAGAAGTCGCGCTGTATCACTTGAGGGAGCAGCTCCGTTAAGTTGAGAGCCTTTTGCAGTCGGGATTATTGTTCTAAGTTTTCAACATTATTACACAGTATCATGAGTGATACATTGAAACTTTTCAAATCGCAATTTTTACTTTTTCATCTAATCGCATTTCTAAGTTTAATCGTATTAGAGTTGGCATAAGTTTTGCGTCTTCTACTAACGATCGACTGTTAAAATGTCATCTGATGACGATTAAATGTCATCTGATGACGATAGACATGTAACTTTTGCTGACTGGTGTACCTACAATTGACTTCTGTTAAAATTTGAGGAAACGTTGGTTTTATCTCTACCAAGGAGAGTAATTTGAGAACAAGAATTGTACAACACATAAGAAGAAACAGAAGGGTGAGGTCTTAGTATATGTGCCGAAGACATATCACTCATTGTGAAGTGCTTTTCAAGCTAAAAATTCGTGCCCACAACAGTATTATTTTTACTGTTTAACATAAAGGCTCTGAAAAGTATGTCGCTCTTATATACAAGGTAATGTAAGTCGTTTTAAGTTTTGGCACACTCAAAATATTTCCACAATAAGAGGGGTTGTGTCAAACTACAATGTAAGATTAAGACCATATCGCAGGCTTAGTGCGATTACGCTACTCAGATTCAAAGGAGGCTTGGGGTTGGATTTGAAAGATCTTACGCTGAAACCTGAAAATTATGGCTTAGTATGAATTGGTCATTAACTAGTTATGCGGATCGATAATTAGCTAATACTGGCTTACTGGATTCTTGCTTAGCGAATTTGTTAACATATGGCCAGATTTTGACATACTTAAAATATTGAATACATAATAAACTATTTAAAATCATTAAATATGTTTTGTCTGGCTAGACGAAAAATTATGTTAACGTTTTGAATGTATCAAAGTAAATATGTTTTTTTTAGGAAATCGTGACCATACCACAGTTTCTAGATTGCATCTTATAACTCTGCTACCAGTTACACGAGGTCTAAAATCCCCCTTAAAATAAAAATGGTTTACCCTCAACCTAAAGTAGCTTAATATCCTTCATCGCCAAATTGATGTTGTCAGGCTGAGAATTACTAACAAATGAAAACCCATTGAAGCAAAAACAGCGCTTGCATGTTTGTTTCAGAGCCATCGGACAAGTTTCAAGCAAATTCAAATTGTATTCGTAGAGATGAACACTGTGCCCTTGTATTACCGGGCTTTGTTTCAACAAAATGAATTACCGGAATTAGTACTGAAAAGGGGTTCAAAATGAGGGGAATCCACATTAACATAAAGAAATGAGCAGATACGAAAACTTTAAAAAATACCTGTTTTAATACTTTGTCTGAAAAATATTTTTCCCATTTGATATAACATTTCTCTGAGGCTTAAATCGTCACTTTCATCACTGACTGGTACATTTGTAATCTCAGGTGCCATTCCCATTGGTGGTACTGCCATCTCCGGCTGAAATGCTACCTTATTCTGATTATCGTCCAAGTATTCTGGGACATGTCTTGACTCCATTGGCTGTGAAACTAAAAATATGGAATCTTGAAGATACAAATAAAAAAATATGAAATAATTCTAAAAACTATATATATATATATATATATATATATATATATATATATATATATATATATATATATATATATATGTATATACTAGCTGTTGGGGTGGCGCTTCGCGCCACCCCAACACCTAGTTGGTGGGGGCGCCTCGCGCCCCCCCAAGCCCCCCCGCTCGCGAAAGTCGTTACGCGCCATTGTAGTTGTGTCCCTGTGTCCCACCTGTGAATATATATATATATATATATATATATATATATATATATATATATATATATATATATATATATAACTACGTAAAACTTGCGAATATACAACATTCTTGGCTGTCCCATTGTCTGTGCATATAAATAAATTGTCAGGTTTACTGACTCTTGAACATGCAACATATAATTGTCCATGGGAAAAACAATCTGTATTCAGATCTATACCTCATTATTCTAATGATTGCCCTTGAGCTTTGTTGATGGTGATTGCTAATCGAACATTCCCTGTGTCCCCGTCGTCATTTATATATCCCCCTGTGCCCCCCGGCGTCCCCGTTGTTGTTGTTTCCCTGTGTCCTGGTCGTCATTTGTGTCCCGGTGTCCCAGTCTGTAATTTCTCTTTGAGTGTCGCGGTCGTCATTTATATTCCCTGTGTCCCGGTGTCCCGGTCGTCATTTTTGTGCCGGTCGTCATTTGTGTTCCGGTGTCCCGGTCTGTAATTTCTCTTTGAGTGTCCTGGTCGTTGTTTTTATTCCCTGTGTCCCGGTCGTCATTTGTGTCCCGGTGCTTTGTTGATGGTGATTGCTAATCGAACATTCCTTGTGTCCCGGTCGCTTTCTCTTTGAGTGTCCCGGTCGTCATTTATATTCCCTATGTCCCGGTGTCCCGGTCGTCATTTGTGTCCCGATGTCCCGGTCTGTAATTTCGTCAGTCGACAAACATGACGTCAGTCGACACACAAACATGACGTCACTCGACACACACACACACACGCAGACAACTTATTTTTATATATATATACTAGCTGTTGGGGTGGCGCTTCGCGCCACCCCAACACCTAGTTGGTGGGGCTCTTCGCGCAACCCCAAGCCCCCCCGCGCGCGTAAGTCGTTACGCGCCATATTAGTTACGCGCCATTGTAGCTGTGTCCCTGTGTCCCACCTGTGAATAGAGATAGATATAAATATATATTTTTAACTACGTAAAACATGCGAATATACAACATTCTTCGCTGTCCCATTGTCTGTGCATATAACTAGCATTTATATTCCCTGTGTCCCGGTTGTCATTTGTGTCCTGGTGTCCCAGTTTGTATTTTCTCTTTGAGTGTCCCGGTCGTCATTTATATTCCCTGTGTCCCAGTGTCCCGGTCGTCATTTGTGTCCCGGTGTCCCGGTCTGTAATTTCTATTCAAACAATCCCTGTGTCTCAGTCGTCAATTATATATCCCGCCTGTGCCCCGGCGTCCCCGTTGTAGTTGTGTCCCTGCGTCCCGGTCGTCATTTATATTCCCGGTCGTGATTTGTGTCCGGGTGTCCCAGTCTGTAATTTTTCTTTGAGGTTCCCGGTCGTCATTTATATTCCCTCTGTGTCGGTCGTCATTTGTGTCCCGGTCTATAATTTATCTTTGAGTGTTTTTTCTTTTTAGTTTTTTTTAGTTTTTTACATTTTTCAGTTTTTTTTCTTCTTTATTTTTCAGCGTCACTATGAAGTACATATCGCCGAACCTTTGTCAAACCCAATCGTCATCGCTATCATTTTCAGTTTTGATATGTTTTGACTCTCGCTTTCCAGGTGGATTTTCATCTAACTGCGCGGTTTTGCGTTCTTTAGCCGCAAACCTGTTTTCTTGCTGTTCTTGTGATTCCTCGGCACGCTTTCTTTTCTTACTTTCTCTATCAGCTGCAAGCCTGTTTTCTTGCTGATCTTGTGATTCCTCGGCACGCTTTCTTTTCTTACTTTCTCTATCAGCAGCAAGTTTTTTGGCATAGACTCTTTGAGCAGCTTCCTCGGCTGTTGCCATTGTAGGTTCTTCAGTCATTTTACAATTAAACATTTTTCCGTGAACGCATGTCTTAAATACCATTAATGACGTCACCGTCATAGCAAAAATGACGACAACTAACTTCATGACGTCAGTCGACACAGAAACATGACGTCACCTGACACACAGACACACAGACAGACAACTTATTTTTATATATATAGATAGATGTCCCGGTCGTCATTTGTGTCCCGATGTCCCGGTGTGGAATTTCGTCAAACAACAAACATGACGTCAGTCGACACACAAACATGACGTCACTCGACACACATACACACACAGACAACTTATTTTATATATATATATATATATATATATATATATATATATCTATATATATATATATATATATATATATATATATATATATATATATATATATATATATATATATATATATATATATATATATATATATATATATATATATATATATATATATATATATATACTAGCTGTTGGGGTGGCGCTTCACGCCACCCCAACACCTAGTTGGTGGGGGCGCTTCGCGCCCACCCCAAGGGGGGGGGGGGGTAACCAGGGGTAAACCCACTGGTTATCTACTTCGATGGTGGTACCGTTGCCATTGTAGGTTCTTCAGTCATTTGACAATTAAAAATTTCTCTTTCAACGGTCTTCTTAGAATTAAAAATTTGTCTTTGAACGATATTCTTAAATACCTGTTCCCGGTCGTTATTTATATTCCCTCTGTCCCGGTCGTCATTTGTGTCCCGGTCTGTAATTTCTCTTTGAGTGTTTTTTCTTTTTAGTATTTTTTAGTTTTTTACATTTTTTCTTTTTTCAGTTTTCTTTTTCTTCTTTATTTTTCAGCTTCACTATGAAATACATATCTGTCCCGGTCGTCATTTGTGTCCCGGTCTGTAATTTCTCTTTGAGTGTTTTTTTCTTTTTAGTATTTTTTAGTTTTTTACATTTTTTCTTTTTTCAGTTTTCTTTTTCTTCTTTATTTTTCAGCTTCACTATGAAATACATATCGCCGAACCTTTATTTTTTTTTAACTAAAATCTGGAAGGCATTGATGACCTTATCCAAGTCAAAATCTCAAACCCAATCATCATCGCTATCATTTTCAGTTTTGATATGTTTTGACTCTCACTGTCCAGTTGGATCTTCATCTAACTGCGCGGTTTTGCGTTCTTTAGCCTCAAGCCTGTTACCTTGCTGTTCTTTTGATTCCTCGGCACGCTTTCTTTTCTGACTTTCTCTATCAGCAGCAAGTTTTTTGGCAGAGACTCTTTGAGCATCTTCATCGGCTTTTGTCATTGTAAGTTCATCAGTCATTTTAAACTTAAACATTAATAGATTTCTACGTGAACATATATGTCTTAAATATCTTTAATGACGTCACCGTCATAGCAAAAATGACGACAACTAACTTCATGACGTCAGTCGACACAGAAACATGACGTCACCTGATGCGCCACCCCAACACCTAGTTGGTGGGGGCGCTTTGCGCCCCCTCAAGCCCCCCGCGCGCGTAAGTCGTTACGCGCCATATTAGTTACGCGCCATTGTAGTTGTGTCCCTATGTCCCACCTGTGAATATAGATATATATATATATATATATATATATATATATATATATATATATATATATATATATATATATATATATATATATATATATATATATATATATATATCTATATATATAAAAATAAGTTGTCTGTCTGTGGATGTGTGGATGGATGTGTGGATGGATGTGTCAGGTGACGTCACCTGAAAAAACTGGATTAGGTGACGTCAAAACTGAAAAAACTAAAAAAAGGCAAAAACTACAAAAAAAACTAAAAACTAATAAAAAAAATAAAAAAGCTAAAAAACTAAAAAAACTATAAAGGTAAAAACCAATAAAAAACTAAAAAAAAACTGAAAAAACTAAAAAAAGGCAAAAACTACAAAAAAAAACTAAAAACTAATAAAAAAAGTAAAAAAGCTAAAAAACTAAAAAAACTAAAAAAACTAAAAAAAGGTAAAAAACTAAAAAAAATAAAAAATAAAAAAAAAATAAAAAAAAGGAAAAAACTGAAAAATAAGCTAAAATAAAGGTAAAAACCAATAAAAAACTAAAAAAAAAAAGGAAAAAACTAATAAATGACGACACTCAAAGAGAAAGCGACCAGGACAAAAAACTAAAAAAAAAGGCAAAAACTACAAAAAAACTAAAAACTAATAAAAAAAATAAAAAAGCTAAAAAACTAAAAAAACTAAAAAAAGGTAAAAAACTAAAAAAACTAAAAACTAAAAAAAAACTAAAAAAGGTAAAAACTAAAAGAACTAAAAAAGAAAAAAATAAATGACGACACTCAAAGAGAAAGCGACCAGGACAAAAGGAATGTTCGATTAGCAATCAACAAAGCACCGGGACACAGGGAGTATAAATGACGACCAGGACACAAGTAAAAAAAAAAATTAACAAAACTAAAAAGAAGGTAAAAACTACAAAAAAACTAAAAAGAAAAAAAAACTAAAAACTAATAAAAAAACTAAAAAATCTAAAAATCTAAATAAACTAAAAAAGAAAAAAAAAGGAAAAAAATAAAGGAGAAAAACAAAACTAAAAAACGAATGTATATACAGACCGGTACACCGGGATACAAATGACGACCGGGACACAGGGAATATAAATAACGACCGGGACACAGGGACACAACTACAACGGGGACACCGGGGGAAACAGGGGGATATAAATGACGACCGGGACAAAAAAACTAAAAAGAAATAAAAACTAAAAACTAATAAAAAAAACTAAAAAATCTAAAAATCTAAATAAGCTAAAAAAGAAAAAAAAAGGAAAAAAATAAAGGAGAAAAACAAAACTAAAAAACGAATGTATATACAGACCGGGACACCGGGATACAAATGATGACCGGGACCCGGGACACAGGGAATATAAATGACGACCGGGACACAGGGACACAACTACAACGGGGACACCGGGGGAAACAGGGGGATAACCTGACAATCTATTTATATGCAAAGACAATGGGACAGCAAAGAATGTTGTATATTCGCAAGTTTTACGTAGTTAAAACCATATATATATATATATATCTATATTCACAGGTGGGACATAGGGACACAACTACAATGGCGCGTAACTATTATGGCGCGTAACGACTTACGCGCGCGGGGGGGCTTGGGGGGGGGCGCGAAGCGCCCCCACCAACTAGGTGTTGGGGTGGCGCGAAGCGCCACCCCAACAGCTAGTATATATATATATATATATATATATATATATATATATATATATATATATATATATATATATATATATATATGTTTTTAACTACGTAAAACTTGCGAATATACAACATTCTTTGCTGTCCCATTGTCTGTGCATATAAATAGATTGTCAGGTTTACCGACTCTTGAACATGCAACATATAATGGTCAATGGGAAAACAATCCGTATTCAGATCTATACCTAATGATTCTAATGATTGCCCTTGAGCTTTGTTGATGGTGATTGCTAATCGACCATTCCCTGAGTCGCCATCGTCATTTATATATCCCCCTGTGCACCCCGGCGTCCCCTTTGTAGTTATGTCCCTGTGTCCCGGTCGTCATTTATATTCCCTGTGTCCCGGTCGTCATTTGTGTCCCGGTGTCCCAGTCTCTGATTTCTCTTTGAGTGTCCCGGGCGTCATTTATATTCCTTGTGTCCCGGTGTCCCGGTCGTCATTTATATCCCCCTGTGCCCCCCGGCGTCCCCGTTGTAGTTGTGTCATTTATATTCCCTGTGTCCCGGTCGTCATCCCGGTATACATTCGTTTTTGAATTGGTATATGATGAAATAAATTTTAAATAAATTCCCTTTTTTTCCTTTTAATTTTTTTTTATTGGTTTTGACCTTTTTTTAGGTTTTTTAGTTTTTTTTCTTTTTTCTTTTTAGTTTTTTTGAAGTTTTTATCTTTTTAGTTTCTTTATTTTTATTTATATTTTTTTAGTTTTCTTTTTCTCCTTTATTTTTCAGTTTTTTTCCTTTTTTAGTTTTTTTTTCTTTTTAGTTCTTTTAGTTTTTACCTTTTTTAGTTTTTTTTTAGTTTTTTAGATGAAAATTTTTTTAGTTTTATTCCTTTTTTTCTTTTCAGTTTTTTATTGGTTTTTACCTTTTTTTTTTTAGCTTTTTTAGTTTTTTTTCGTTTTTTGTTTTTACTTTTTTTTTAGTTTTTATCTTTTTTATTTTTTTTTATTTTTATTCTTAATTCTTTTTATTAGTTTTTAGTTTTTTTTTGTAGTTTTTGCCTTTTTTAGTTTTTTCAGTTTTTTTTTAGTTTTTAGATTTTTACCTTTTTTAGCCTAACCAAGATTTGAACCTGGGACCTTCATTCTCCGTTCTGACACCCTCTCTCACCGAGTGACTACTCCAGCATGTTCATTTTGGTGTTTTAAATGGTATATTATTAACCAAATTAATGTGTTTTACAATATACTAAGCATCGTCATAACAAAAATGACGACAACTAATTTCATGACGTCAGTCAACACAGAAATTAACTTCTGAAATTAAGTCATGAAATTAGTTGCCGTCATTTTTGCTTTGACGGTGACGTCATTCAAGTTATATAAGACATATGTTCACGTAGAAATCTATTAATGTTTAAGTTTACAATGACTGATGAAGATGCTCAAAGAGTCTATGCCAAAAAACTTGCTGCTGATAGAGAAAGTCAGAAAAGAAAGCGTGCCGAGGAACTATCAGCAGGAAGTTTTTTGGCATAGACTCTTTGAGCATCTTCATCAGTCATTGTAAACTTAAACATTAATAGATTTCTACGTGAACATATGTCTTATATAACTTGAATGACGTCACCGTCAAAGCAAAAATGACGACAACTAATTTCATGACGTTAGCCGACACAGAAACATGACGTCACCTGACAACTAATTTCATGACGTCAGCCGACACAGAAACATGACGTCACCTGATCCACAGATCCACAGACAGACAACTTATTTTTATATAGATAGATAGATATATATATATATATATATATATATATATATTAAATCGTCATTATAGGTTTTATCAGATCAGTGACATGACCCTTTGCGACGTATTCTTCACAGCCACTTCTCTTACCACTAAATATTATAATTGATGACCAAAACTAATCAAACTGTTTGAAGAAAAAATTCATGCTTTTCAAGATTTTTGCAATATGATGGAGATGTGATGTTATGGATCTGGAGATCTTCATTTCTTCCATTGGATTTGTAAAGATTTTAGTGATGCTGTTGATGTCTGGGTACTACTTCATGGAAAAGGATGGATCAATATTTGACTCTAAACACGAGCTTTGATGACTGAAGATGTGAACAGCATTTGCTCGAGGGTCTCATTAGTGATCTTGCCAAATCTGCAGTCAGGGTTGATAGAAGGCTGGCCAGAGGGAGAAGGTATGTTACAAATGAAAGCAAATTTATTCAGGGTAATGCATTTACACGCATTCTGTGGAGTATATATTTACAATTTGCCCTTAAGAGGCCCGTAGATTACAGGGGACAGTTCTGGGTTATCCAAGGAGGAAGAGGGTGATGACTAACGCACAGATGGCTCATTGCAGCTTGATCTGTCCTATGATCATCACTAGTTTCCATGTGAATAGGAATATGCGCTTAATATAAATCTATGTCTTCAGCTTTATTCTTAAAGGGATTAGGAATTGTACCTCTGATTTTATGTCTGAAAATATTTCCCCTTGCTACAGGGGGACATTGCGTTTTAATAATGTTTCAAGTGTTAATTTTATAGCACGAATTTCAGCAAACAGAATACTAAGTTCTTGTTGCAATTTTTGCTGCAGTAGTCAGCTCTTATGTTCGAAAGATTGCTGCACATCAAGTTGGCTCTGATGATTTTGACCTATACCTATAAATTGTTAGGAAGGAATACAGCTTGTATTTAGTAGGTATTCAGAGTGACCTTCTACAGTTTCTAAAAGTAATTCTGGCAACTCTTCCTCTTAAAAGTCCAGTTGGACAGATGGGTACTGCACAATCTTTAAGTAGTTCTAGACATTTAAGCCATGCCCGTAGTTACTTCCTGAAGAGCTTAGTTGTACAACACATTTTAAAACTTCCAATATTAGAATTTAAAATTCGCAAGTTACAAATTGAGCTGTTCCCAAGTTTGTACATTCAAAAGAAGTAAAAGAAAAAGAACAATTCATAAAACAACATGAAACCCAAATTAATAAAAATAAAATAATAAAAAGTTAAAATAGCTTGAACTGAGTATTTCATTTAATACTACAAGACTCTTGAATTTTTTTTATAATCATTTTGTTTCTCAAACAAAATAGTTGATGTAATGAATGCCAGTGACACTAATATAAGCTTATTTCGGTTTGAGTAACCTATCTAGATGAAAAAGTGAGCTATCTAGATAGTGAGCTATATGAAAAGTGAGCAATCTAGAACCTCTCTATATGAAAAAGTGAGCTATCTAGATAGTGAGCTATATGAAAAGTGAGCTATCTAGAATCTATCTAAATGAAAAAGTGGGCCATCTAGATAGTGAGCTATATGAAAAGTGAGCTATCTAGAACCTATCTAGATGAAAAAGTGAGCTATCTAGATAGTGAGCTATATGAAAAGTGAGCTATCTAGAACCTATCTAGATGAAAAAGTGAGCTATCTAGATAGTGAGCTATATGAAAAGTGAGCAATCTAGAACCTCCCTATATGAAAAAGTGAGCTATCTAGATAGTGAGCTATATGAAAAGCGAGCTATCTAGAATCTATCTAAATGAAAAAGTGAGCCATCTAGATAGTGAGCTATATGAAAAGTGAGCTAAGCCATCTAGATAGTGAGCTATATGAAAAGTGAGCTATCTAGAACCTATCTAGATGAAAAAGTGAGCTATCTAGATAGTGAGCTATATGCAAAGTGAGCTAACTAGAACCTATCTAGATGAAAAAGTGAGTTATCTAGATAGTGAGCTATATGGAAAGTGAGTTATCTAGAACCTATCTAGATGAAAAAGTGAGCTATCTAGATAGTGAGCTATATGAAAAGTGAGCTATCTAGAATCTATCTAAATGAAAAAGTGAGCCATCTAGATAGTGAGCTATATGAAAAGTGAGCTATCTAGAACCTATCTAGATGAAAAAGTGAGCTATATAGATAGTGAGCTATATGAAAAGTGAGCTATCTAGAACCTATCTAGATGAAAAAGTGAGTTATCTAGATAGTGAGCTATATGGAAAGTGAGCTATCTAGAACCTATCTAGATGAAAAAGTGAGCTATCTAGATAGTGAGCTATATGAAAAGTGAGCTATCTAGAACCTAGCTAGATGAAAAAGTGAGCTATCTAGATAGTGAGCTATATGAAAAGTGAGCTATCTAGAACCTATCTAGATGAAAAAGTGAGCTATCTAGATAGTGAGCTATATGAAAAGTGAGCTATCTAGAACCTATCTAGATGAAAAAGTGAGCTATCTAGTCTTTGTGTCCTGTCTATTCTCTGAGCGTAGGGGATCTTCAGTGGCGTGAGAATTAGAACGATTGGGTTGGTTTTAGGAACATAATTGCAAAAGACGTAGTTTACTGATGTTGCTTTAGTTAGAGAGGAAAGCGGGGGGGGGGCTTAATCTCACTCTGATCTACCACCTCTACCATATAATACTGTGGTGACCCTATATAGCCTCCAGCATTGGGCAACATTTCTAAAATATTACTCGGATTTCTCGAGAAAAGATTTTGTGGGCAAAACTATAAGAAGTCTCCACTGCCATAGGTGCAAATAGACTGCATTAGAGGTTATTACGGTAAAGCTCTTCGGTAGGTCAGAGGGGTCAAGATTTCGGAACCTGAGCCTCATAGGAGTGTACTCTGATATTCATTTTAAAGGTAAAAGCTATCTTAAAAGATTTAATAATTTTTGTCTAATTTGTAATTCAGGCATTATTTACTTTAAAGTTTTTTAAGGATTTGGAAAAAATGTTCGATAAAAACTACACTCAAGTAATCAACCCAAAATATTCGTTTTTAAACACTATATCTATTCAGAGAAAATAATTTGTTGACAAGAAAAACCCAAATGGTCTTCGTAGCAAAAGCAAAAACTCTTCAATAAAAAAGAACTGGCATAAACTTGTAATCAAATCTAGTTAACAAACAACCTCACTTCTAATGTTCTAAAATATTCTTCTATCTTCTATATTCACTACCAAGAACTTTCCAAGTCTCTTCATATCTCTTAAATGTTTCCTCAATAATAAATGTATCAATTCATCTTTCTCCCAAACCTCAATTCCAAATTATTAATTTTTTAAATCTATGAAATCAAAAGTATGGACGAGACACCTACGGAGATACTTTCTTATTTCATAGAGTGGTAACTCAATTGACCTAACACAAATAACAGACATTACGTCCCGCACCTTATTGCCAAAGAAAAGGGAGGGAAAGGAAATTTGTCCCCATCCTCATTTTTGGCTCTAAATATTGTATATTTTATAAACCGCATTAAACAGCTTCATTTAAAAACAAGAGTTTGGTTCTCTAATATAGAGTTTTCAAAGGTACAAATTAAATTCTATGAACTATTTTTAAATTTAATATGTATATATAGATATTATTTTCCAATACATTCATTTTCGACAATAAAATGGAAATCGACTATTAGTTTTATCTCAATATAATTAGTTTTCAAAATTATTGGGTGTTTCCTAGAGTTTCAGCTCTAATATTTTACATTTCTCAACCTTTTAAAATAGGATTTACTGAAAAAAAAACACGTAATGCGAGAGATTAATTGCTTTCAATTTTCCTGTTAGAAAACCTTTTTTTATCTAACATTCCAACATTTCTTATCTAGCCTGATGAGTTGTTTGCATGGAAATAATAATGGTAAAGTGAAATTCTAAGTTGCAGGTACTGAAAATTTTTCAAAAAAACATGCGTGTTATAGGGCATTTATCTAATTATTTCGGGAGAATCTTTACTTCACTCCTGTCTTATATAATATTATTCTTGACAAATTTATACCAACCTCAACCACTAATTTCATTGCCTCCTACATTTCTGCTAAAATAATTAGAAAAACTATTGGATAGTTTAATGCAATAGAATTTTTTCATTTTTTCCGGTAAGCATTCCTCTAAAAAAAGACAAATTCTCCCTGTGTTCTTATTTCCCATACTCTTTCCCTCACTGCTGAAAATATTCCATTACACTTTTCTTATTACTATTCCATACCTCCTTCGCTAAAAACCTGAAGAAACCTCTTTTCAATTACATCCTCCGCTCTTAACCTATTCACTGTCCAAAATTGCTGCACACTGACCATTTTTTCCTTAGTGAATGTATTGTCATTATCACGACCAAATTTAAATTGTAAGCATAATTGATTTCCAAAAATCTAATCTAGTATAGAAAGGGAATTGTCAGTTATTAGATTCACTTGAAATAATATTATGAACACTTGAGACTTTCATAAAAATGTCAAGTTTTTCGACCTCATGTTACTTAGCAACGATGTCATTCAAGTGAACATGTTGCTTAACATGATTTTTGCTTTGGCCGATATACAATGAAAAATTGTATATTTTTGGCAAAGCTTCTAAATTGAAAAGCATATAAAAAAGCATTTAAAAGGCATGTAAAACAAGTACAAAACACCTAACATTATGGTTACCACATTTGATATATGTCAAATGCCGTAGTTGAGAGAGGTATATTCTTCAGTGGCCATGAGTAACTAAAGCAACTGTAAAGGGTGAAGATATGAAACTGATAGCATTCTAGCTAAGAAACAAACAAATTTCCCACCCTCAAGGGGTGATGTATAAATTAATTGTTCTATTTGATAGGGTTAATATCGTAACATTGGCATAACGACTTCCACCCTATAGAAGGAAATAAAAATTAAACATGTCAAAATTTGGCTGGGAAGGGGACAGAAAAAAAAGAATTTTAAGAATTTTTAAGGTGCACATTGGCGTTTTACTCAACGCAGGCATTATTGCCAGTTTCTCGACCCTAGTTTATATTGAATTTGTATTGCAATTTCTTTTTGTGAAAAAATTTACCCTCCAAGTCCAAACCCCTCAGTAGTGATCCCATAGGCCCTTTAATGTCAGCCATAGGGGGTAAGCAATTGGAACTACTAGTCCCTCTAGACGTTATTATGCACACCGGGGTCTGACACAATAATAAAGCGCACGTGTACACCATACCTACGCAACAGGAAATATTTTCAGGTGTGTGTTAGATCGTAGGGAAATGTTACAAACGTGGGTTGTGACGCAATCTTATGAGACTTGATAGATTTATTGAGTGTTTGGTAATCTTACGTGACTTGCTAGATTTATTGGGCGTGCGGTACTACAGCACACACGTGAGTGTTGCGTAATTACGATATACCAGTGAGATGTTACATAGTACTTTAAGAGATGTCATTTTCATTCTAGACGTTTTTTTCAGGGAAACTATTATATTCCAAACATTTTTTTTTCTACCCTACGATTCGAAAAGAATTTCCCCTCAATGGAACAGTGCCTCTGACAACCTGACTATGACTGTCTTTCTAACATTGTGATTCGACTAGTATGTTCTACATGATAGCGTGTTGAACAGAAGGAAAACCCCCCGTTCGCGAAAACTAATACGATTAAATTGCTCGTATGTTTCCTAACCATCATCTCCGAGCCGTGGAACTATCCAACAAAGCTATTTCAATATTAGGTACACCTGCTTGCTACATTCTACTTATGTTCTAACGTGAACTAGACAGGTTAAGTTACATAGCAGATGCTACATAACACTGGCGTTAGATTTTTAATTACCTTAATGATTACATATCGTAGTTTTATCCTGAAACAAGAAGTCTAAAGTAAACAGACTTTTTTGTACATACAACTTTTATTAATAAAAACAAACTTACAAAGTATTATTTAAACGCAGAAAAGCAGTTTAAACACAACAACTGAAAAACAAAACGTGAAAACAGCTTAGATGGGATAAAATATAATCAAAAGAACCATGAATCCATCAACAATTTCTAGAGAGTGGCTTGTATCTAGAGAAAAATTAAGCCGCATTAGGAGATAATTATAAAAGGTCTTAATGTATTCAATTATTTTTGAGAGATTTGAATGAAAATGCCACGTTTCTTTGAGCCAAGACTTTGCATATTTCACGGCAACGTGACAATACGTGACTAGCCCACACTAGCAAACAATTCCAGAGGTAGTTAGGGTTGTTATTAGAGGTAAAGTTTTATTTATGCTTTACTTCACGTTCTTACAAAGCTCCTATAAGCAAAAATAAAGAATGTTGTATTTTTTGCTAGAAGAAAGATTACAGATGCGTGTTTGCTAAGGGACAGTCTTTTTGGCTAAAATAAATGTCTATGTTAACCCTTTCTTTTGTAGGACTACCTGCACCTTCAATGAACGAATGTGCTGCCATTGGTCATCACTTCCTCTGAAATTGGACACTCAATAGGCCTATACATTTTCGATAATTCTAAATCAATTAACCACCTCATAATTTCACAATGCGTACAGATTCTCGAATCAATTGACTATCTTAGAATTTTCTCACAACAGCTTTTTGGAATTCTTTTGGCTAAAATTGTTCTTTTGCGCACCAAAATGGTTGAAACCACCGCTTTGCTGTGGGACAGTCTTTTATGGCTAAAATAAATGCCTATAATAGCCGTTTATTTTGCAGGACTAATTGCATCTATTAAAAACAAATACATAACCGTACACCATTACAGTCTCTGAAAGTCAAAGCTCAATAGATTCAATTAACCATCTAAGAATTTTCACATAATAGCATTTTGGTCTTTTTTTTACTAGAATTGTTGCTTTACACCATAAAATGACTGAAAACATCGCTTTGCTGTGGGACAGTCTTTTATGGCTAAAATAAATGTCAGTGTTACCAGTTGTGTTTTGGGGATACCTGCACCTTTATCTCTTCGTGAAACTTCTGCATTGATATTTTTCCTCGTAAAACTGATTTTGTTCATGGAACTCATTGCACCCAAATATTCGCCTTTGAAACTTGTTGCAAGCTGTTTTTGTTCATGGAATTTGTTGCATGTTGATTTTTCTCTTTGTGAAACTCGTACATTTGTCTTTCTTCCCGTGAAACTGATTTTGGGCATTGAACGTTTTGCGTGCTGATTTTGTTTGTGGCACTTGTCTGCTGATTTTTGTTCGGGAAAGATGTTGCATACTGATTTATCTCTTCGTAAAACTTGTAAATTGATTTTCTCATCGTGAAGTTGATTTTGGTCGTGGAGCTTGGTGCGTGCTAATTTTCTGTTTGTGGAACTTGTTGCGTACTGGTTTTGTTCATGAAACTTGTTACCAGTAGATTTTTCTCTTCGTAAAACTTGTGCATTGATTCTGATCCTCCTGAAACTGATTTTATTCGTGAAACTGGTTGCGCGCTGATTTTTTGTTCGTGGAAACTTATTGCGTGCTGATTTCTTGTTCGTGAAACTTGTTGCCTGTGAAATTATTTTCTTCAAGAAACTTGTATATTTAGTTTCCTCTTCGTGAAACTAGTTTTGTTCAAGGAACATGCTAAGTGTCGATTTTTGTTCGTGGAACTTGTCGTGCACTCATTTTGTTCCTGAAACTTGTTGCACATTAATATTTCTCCTCGTTAAACTTTTACATAGATCTTTCTAATCGTGAAAATAATTTTGTTCATGGAACATTTTGCGTGCTGATTTTGCTGGTGGAAGCTTTTTTGTTTTGATTTCTGATCGGCATGCTTGTTGAATATTGATTTGTGTCTTCGAGAAACTAATGTATGGATTTATTTCCTTGTAAAACTGATTTTTTTTTCCATGGAACTTGCGGTGTACTGATTTTTTTTCATGGAGCTTGCGGTGTGCTGATTTTTGGTCATGGAACTCGTTACTCTGCTGATTTTTGTTCGTGAAACTTGTTCCCCGTGGACTTTTCTTTTCGTGAAACTTATATACTGATTTTTATCCCTTGAAACTGATTTTTTTTCAAGGAACTTGTTGCTTACTGATTTTTTGTTCGTGAAACTTGTTGCAAGTTGATTTTTCTCTTTGTGAAAATTTATGCATTGATATTTTTTCCTCGTGAAACTAATTTTATTTATGGAACTTGTTGTGTGCGGATTTTTGTTCTTGGAATATGTTGCGGCTAATTTTTTATTGTGAAACTTCTTGCATGATGATTTTCTCTTCATGAACCTTGTACATTGATTTTCTCCTCGTGAAACTGATTTTGTTCATTGAACTTGTTGCGTGCTGACTTTTTTATTGTTCGTGAAACTTGTTGCATGTTGATTTTTCTCTTGCATGTCGCATGTTGAATTTTTTTCCTCGTGAAACTTCTATTTGATTTTTCTCCTCAAGAAACTGATTTTTGTTCATGAAGTTTGTTGCGTGCTAATTTTGTGCTGATTTTTGTTCGAGAATATTTTTCGTGTTGATTTTTTCTTCGATAAAGATGTGCATTGATTTTTCTCCTCGTGAAACTAATTTTGTTCGTGGAACACGCTACGGGCTGATTTTTGTTCGTGGAACTTGCTGCTTGCTGATTTTTCTCTTCGTAAAACTTTTACATTGATTTTCTCCCCGTGAAACTGATTTTGTTCATGGAACTTGTTGCGTGTCAAATTATGAGACAATGAGTTGATTTGAAAATCTATATGCATACTGAACCTCGAGTTTCAGAAATAGTAATGCCATACGGTAGTGGATTTGTTTCTGTAGGTGCAGGTATTCCTACAGAACAAACGGCTAACATAAAAATTTATTTTTAGCGATAAAAGATTGTCCCACACATTGCGGTGCTTTCAGCCATTTTGGTGCTTAAAACAAAAATTCTAGCCAAAAAAAGCCCAAAATGCTTTTGTTTAAAAAATCTAAGATTTTTTATTTGATTTAGAATTATCGAAAATCTATAGGCGTATTAATCGTCAAGTTTCAGAGGAAGTAATGGCGTACAGTAGCGCATTTACTTTTTAAATGTGCGGGTAGTCCTAAAACTAAACGGTTAACGTAGTCATTTCTCTAAGCTAAAATGACTGTCCCATAGCACACACGCATCCGGGATCTTTCTTCTAGTAAAAAATGCAAAATTCTTTATTTTTCCCTATAGGAGCTTTAGAAGAACAAAAAATAAAGCGTACATAAAACTTTACCTCTAATAACAACTCTACCCCCCTCTGGAATTTCTCAATGGGGTCGGCTAGCCACTTACTGTCATGGCAGCATGAAATATGCATAGTCCTGGCTCAAAGAAACGTGGCATTTTCATTAAAGGCTCTCAGAAATAATCAAATACAAAAAATGTGTCTCTTTTTCTTGCATGCGTCTATTAGAGCACCCGAAACGATTCTTTTCATCAAGACCTCTTACAATTATTTCTTAATATGGCTTCAATTTTTCTCTAGTAATAAGCCACTCCCGTGAAATGGGTTGTCATCTTTCTTTAATTCATGGTTTTTTTATTATATTTTATCCCATATAAGCTTTTTTCACGTTTTCTTATTTTCCGTTGCTGTGTTTTAACGACTTTTCTCTTTGTTTCGAGATTACTTTGTAAATTTGTTTTTGTTAATAAAAGTTGTATTTACAATAAAAGCCTTTGTCCTTTAAATTTCTAGTTTCAGAATAAAACTACGATACGTAATTATTTACGTAATGCATAATCTAACGCCAATGTTATGTAACATCTGCTATGTAACTTAACCTGTCTGTCTCACGTTAGAACATTAGTAGAATGTAGCAAGCAGGTGCATCTAACATAGCGAAAATCAATAGCTTTGATGGATAGTTACTTGGTTCGGAGATACGGGTTAGGAAACATTCGAGCAATTTAATCGTTCTAGTATGCGCAAACAGGGGGTTCTCTTTGTGTGCTATAGGCTGTCATGTAGAATGTATTAGCCGAATAATAATGTTAGAAGGACCTTCATAGTCCAAATATCCAAGGCACAGTTCCATTGAGGGGGAATCCCTTTCGAATCCTAGTGTGACAAAAAATCTTTTGAATATAAAGATTCCCTGAGAAAAACGTCTCGAGTGAAAATCAAATCTATTAAAGTATTATTTAAAATCCCGCGTGTACATCGTCGTTACGTAACACTTCAGTGAGCACTGATATTACGTTATTCCCAACAAATCTAGCAAGTCGCGTAAAATTACCTCACCCCAATAAATCGACCAAGTCACGCAAGATTGCATCACATCTCACGTGTGTGCACTGTTATTTCGTAACACCCACGTGTGTGCTGCCATTACGTAACACCCACGTGCAATATTGCATCACCGTTATTATGTATCGCCCACTTGTGTTGTCTCCTTAAACAAGCAGGGATTCCCCACCCGGCTAGCGGATTCCAACACGTCCTATTATGTAACACCTTGAACCCTATTGCATAACAACCAAACATAACATACTACTACTAGTAACTCACTGCATCACCAGGCCGCCTGAGGCCAACACAGCTGCGCATGCTCCTCCTCCAACCTGATGATAGCACTGATATTACGTTATTCCCAACAAATCTAGCAAGTCGCGTAAAATTACCTCACCCCAATAAATAGACCAAGTCACGCAAGATTGCATCACATCTCACGTGTGTGTACTGTTATTTCGTAACACCCACGTGTGTGCTGCCACTATGTAACACCCACGTGCAATATTGCATCACCGTTATTATGTATCGCCCACTTGTGTTGTCTCCTTAAACAAGCAGGGATTCCCCGCCCGGCTAGCGGATTCCAACACGTCCTATTATGTAACATCTTGAACCCTATTGCATAACAACAAAACATAACATACTACTACTAGTAACTCACTGCATCACCAGGCCGACTGAGGCCAACACAGCTGCGCATGCTCCTCCTCCAACCTAATCTATTCAAGACCTTCCTCTTTACACCCTCCCAGGGAGTTCCCATTTCCTTTAAACTTTATTTATGACATCCTCCCAACCCAGACAAGGACGACCTGCTTTTCGCGTAGCCCCAGACGGTTGGCCAAAAAGGACAATTTTGGCAATCTGTCATCATTCATCCGCGGAACGTGGCCTAGCCATCTCAACCTTTCTTTCATTATAGCCCTAGAAAGCGGGATTGAACAATATTTTTCGTACAACCTACTGTTTGAAATACGGTCAGTCAACCGGGTGCCCAGAACAATCCGTAGGCGATTTCTCTGGAAAACGTCTGGTAAATTTTCATCTGCTTTTCGGAGCGCCCATGCTTCAGAGCCATATTTGACCACTGCCATCACTGTAGCTTCCAATATTCTAATCTTGGTTTGCAGACTTATCTCTCTATCCTTCCAATTTTTTTTTAACTGTGAAACAACACCCTGAGCCTTAGTTATTCTACTTTTAACATCTTCATTGCTCCCACCGTCTTTACTAATAATATTACCAAGGTAAGTGAAGCTGCCAACCTTATAGATCTTATCGTTACCCAACCTCGCCTTTTAATCTTCAATTATTCCTAGCCTTAGTGACTTAGTCTTCTTCATATTAATTTTCAAGCCTATTCTAGCACCCTGAACTCTCAAAACCCTCTAAAAAGTCACTCATTTTGATCACACTTTCATCTAATATGCTTAAATCATCAGCATAATCTAAGTCCAGGAATGTGTTTCCTCCCCATTGGATTCCGTTGTCTCCAATTACCTTTCCTGTGCTCCTTAAGACAAAGTCCATCAAAATGATCCATATAAAGGGAGATAGAAGACAACCCTGCTTAACTCCTGATTTAATACGAAACCAGTTGCTAATCTCATTTCCTACCTTAACCGCAGCAGTATTATTCTCGTATATAGCACAAATCACTTTAATCTATTTTTCTGGTATACCATACAAGGATAAGACCTTTGCTAACGCTCTTCTGTCAACGGAATCGAAAGCTTCCTCATAATCGATAAAACTGAGGACCAAAGGTGTTTGACAACGAAGGGACTTCTCAATTATTAACCTAAGAGTAAAAACTTGGTCGACACATCCTCTACCTTTTCCAAAACCGCACTGTTCTTCCCTTAAAACTTTGTCTACAGCATCTCTCAGTCTTAAAAGTATCAATATTACTCAGTAATTTGCTACCTACAGAGGCCAGACTAATTCTTCGATAATTACGACACTCATTCTTGTCACCTTTCTTATACAGTGGCTTAATTAAGGTTTTCTTAAAATCATTTAAAAAAGAAAAGAAAAAAAGGAAGAAAAAGCTTCCTCTTTTTCAAAAATCATGTTCATAATCTTTAGTAGCTTATTCCTAACCTCAGAGCCACCATATTTAAGAAACTCATTTATCACACTATCAGCATCTGGAGCCTTATTATTTTTTAATCCTTTTAGTACTGTCGCTAATTCTTGCTCACTAAACAAATCTTCCTTCACATCCGAGGCATCACAAACTCTTTTATTTTCATCTATATCTTTTCCTGCTACTGTATCTCGGTTTAGCACATTCTCAAAATGTTCCACCCGTCTTTCTTTAACTTTTTCCTTATCACTAATTGTGGTTCCATTTCTATCTTTAACCGGGACTAGTCCGGATTGTCTACTCCCTTTCAATTTATTAACATGTCGGTATAATATTTTATTATTATGCCGTCTAGCCGCATCTTCCGGATCTTCAGCAATTTTATCCATGACCTCCACTTCACATCTCCTTAGTTCATATTTTAATACTTTCTCCACTTTCTTTACATTCCTTTTGTTTTCATACGACCTATCACTCAGATAATTCTTGTACAAACCCCTTCTACTCTCTATTAAACCTAAAGCTTTTTCACTAATATTCCTAGTTTCAGTCTTAGCACTCTTCCCTAAGACACCATCAGCAACTTCACAAATTGTTTTTCTAAAACTATTCCATAACATGCTTCCTTTCAGGCACGTAGGCAGGAATTTTTTTCGGGGGGGGGGGCCAAAACCTTTAAAACAGCAGATATAAAGTAGCACTTTTTTATTTAGTAACTAAATAAAGTCAAAAAGCACGTATGTCAGAAAATACAGATTAACTTTATCTATACTTTAAATCGTAACCTTCGAGCAGAGTTAATAGCAAATTTTTTCCAAAATTTCATCGACTGATACGAGAACATCTCTGTGGACATTCAAGAGTTCCAAGCCATTCAGTCGGTCTTCAGTCATCCGACTGCGAAGATACGTTTTGATCCTTTTCATTGAAGAAAATGACCTCTCAACACATGCTGTAGACGCGGGAATGACACAAAAGATGCTCAGTAACTTATGAATATTCGGAAATATTCCACGTTCGCACTCAGCCAAGCTCTGCACTACTGTCTTCGGGAAAAGACTGGGTACTACTTTCAGCCACTTAGCTCGCCATAGTTCAAGCTCAGCCACCACAGCGGAGTCTGAACTCGTTAGATCTAGAGGCATATAATTTAATCTGTTCTTTAAGATTGCTGCTAGGCTGTTTCACAAAAAAAGATGGCAGTATTCCGCTGAGGCCTTTCAGCGTGACCTTGTGCTTTGTGAATCGAGATTCAAGTGATTGCATTAGATGATCTACAAATAAGAGGAAAATGGAGACGCGATAGTAAAATTCTATATGTTTTTCTGCCGGGATATCACTTGGGATTTTGAAAAGTTTCCTCTTTCGTGGCATGACAAGAGTAACTTCTAGTTCTCTGCATAGCCTAGTTGCTTCCAGAAACAGCTGATGAAACCTTCCCTCGGCACTATTTCGGATTTCTTTGAAAATTTCTGTTACACTATCGATGCACTGAATGCACATAACCATATCTATGTTTTCAGACTGCAGCAGCTTAGATAGATTCAATGTATACCCAAGAAAAAAATCCATCACAATGAGGGTCACTATGTAGTCCAAGCTCAGGATGTTGTTGAGCAGACTTCTGGCTTTCGACAATGTTACCGAGTCCCCGTCTGTCTCTATCTCCTCTAGGGCCTTAAAGATAGGCATAATAAACTGTTTTGAGATCTGAATAGCATCAATGTCATTCGACCCACCTAGTTTCGCACAAGCCTTTAAGATTAAGAGCAGTATAAGTTTTTAGGATAGCTCCTATTTTGCTCTCTGTAAATTGTAACTTTCGCTTTGCTTTCTTCTTTAGAGTCTTATGGTAGACGTTGGCCTACAATCTGGGGTTCGACCGGTAGATGATGTCAAGCGTCTCTAACTTTTATAAAGTTTGTGTGTCGAGTATAAAAATGTTTATTTACACATATAATACAATAAATATACACACGACGAGGACAGACACAGAATAAGAACTGAATAAAGTACTCCAAAACGGTGGCTTATATTCACTAAATCAAGGAAATACACATCGAAACATATGACAGGAACTGACCCAGTTTAATCTGTCAGTTACTGCCAATACTCAGAATTTATAATATTAATGTAGTCGTCTAGGAAGTGGGAATTTCACAGAACTTGAGAATTTAATTATGTATCTAACCTACTTTCACTACTTTCAAAGTTTACACCAGCCCCACTCTCCCCTACTTCAAAGACGGTAAATAGTTAGACAGAAAATGGGTTAATAATTGGGCCGTGATTTGACCGGATAATTCCATGCTGTAAAATCACAAAAAAAAGGCTTCACACATGATTCTTAATAAATGTCCTACTTTTGCCAGAAATCTCAAGAAACCATGCAGAAATTAAACATTTCACAAAATTTCGGGGGGGGGGGCGTGCCCGAAGGCCCCCTGCCTACGTGCCAGCTTCCTTTGATAACATTTCCCTATGATGTAACAGAGACCTGAAAACATTCTCTATTATGTGGGTGTACTATACACGTGCGCCATAATATTGTGTCAGACCCAGGTGTGCGTAAGAACGTCTAGAGGGACTAGTAGCTCCAATAGTTTACTCCTATGGCTGACTCTAAAATACCTATGGGGTCAATATTCCGCTCATTTGAGCTCTTTGAGTTTAAGAGAAAAATTGACTAAACTTAATAATTTTTTTGGATTCCACAGTGCTATTCGAGGCTTGAACCGAAGCCACAACCTGGTACGCAGCGATGGAAGCCTCGAAGAAGCTGTCATCACAGCGTCTTCGAGGAAGGACAGACTGAGACAGTACAGGTCTTTTAGGCTGATTCAATTTCGTTTAGGATGGGGCCTTAGGTAGAGAATACTTTATCTAAATACCAGATTGGAAATCTTCATAATTCTGAACTAAGTACAGAATTCTTTAATAAAAAAAGAACTATTCGAAAATTCTGAACTAGATATTCCTTTTGCTTACTCCATTCCGAATTTCCAACTAGATATTAATACCAAAAACGGTGTCAAATTACATGTAGAAACGCCTGGTGAGTATAAATGGTAAGGATGGAAACTAGCTTGAAAAAATAGCAGAAAAATAGATTAATATGCCATCTATATATATAAAAAGAAGTTGTTTGTGTGTCGACTGATGTCATGTTTGTGTGTTGACTGACGTCATGTTTGTCGACTGACGTCATTATAAGGATTGAGGATTATGCCGTCACGAAGCTGTTTGTCTACTGACGTCATGTTTGTTATGACGTCAAAGGCTTTGCATATGACGTCATTATAAGTATATAAGAAGGCCTTTCAAAGAGAAATTTTTAATATAAATCTTAAAATGACAGAAGAACAGCCAAGGAAGCTGTTCAAAGAGCTAATGCCAAAAGGCTTGCGACTAATAGAGAAAGTAAGAAAAGAAAGCGTGCCGAGGAATCACAACAACACCGTGAAAACAGGCTTGCGGCTAATAGAGAAAGTATGAAAAGAAAGCGTGCCGAGGAATCACTACAACAGCGTGAAAGCAGGCTTGCGTCTCAAAGAGAAATTACCAAAAGAAAGCGTGCCGAGGAATCACAAGAGCAACCTGAAACAACCTGGAAAGTGAGAGTCAAAACGTCTCAAAACTGAAAATGATAGCGATGATGATTGGGTTTGGGATTTTGACTTGGATAAGGTCATCAATGCCTACCAGATTTTAGTTAAAAAAACAAAGGTTCGGCGATATGTATTTCATAGTGACGAAAGGCAAGTCAAAGTAAAACAAACCAAACAACTTGAAAGTGATACCGATGATAAAAAAAAACGACGTTGAAAGGACTATCGTTTCCCAGTTGCAACATCTTTTCCACATAAATAATAATTTAGTGCTTCTGTTCAAAACAGCAATCGAATTGATGCCTACTAATACGCAACTATCAACGAAGTAGCAATCGTTATGGTCGGTGATTTGTATATGACGTCAAAGGCTTTGTATATGACGTCATTATAAGTATATAAGAAGGTGTTTTAAAGAGAAGTTTTTATTAAACTCATCGATGCTACGATGCCCTACAATATCCTATCATTTTTTGGGATGGAGCCGACGGCTGTCACTTTAATATTAAATTGATAAATCCAGCCACTAACAAAGAAATGGATAAGAAATGCAGGGCAATGGAATATTATGCCTATAGATTAATGATTGGTCATTTATTACATTTACATATAATCCATCTTGGGATTAGATACAACAGCTTTTACATCCTGGACAATCGCCGGTTCATAGACATGACATTACGGCCCGTGTCTTCCGGCAAAAGTTGCTCTCCTTCATCTCCTACAGACTTATGGGAGAAACACAAATTGCAAATGGCCGAGAATATACTCCACCGAACACGGCTAGAAAGGTCAGATTTGACCTTGGACTTTACAACAGAAATTTATAACTGCACTTTAGTCACGACTGAAGATTTGTGCTTATCTATTGCAAACAAACTTCTCAAGCATTTGGGAATGCCTTCACCTAATCGTACTGCTTCGATTTCTACATGTGTAGAATGGGATCGTGAACAAAGTTACAGCACAATTGATCTATTGTCGTATGTTGCAGACCGGAACACTCAAAGAGAAATTACAGACCGGGACACCGGGACTTCGGGACACAGGGAATATAAATGACGACCGGGACACTCAAAGAGAAATTATAGACCGAGACACCGGGACGCAAATGACGACCGGGACACAGGGAATATAAATGGCGGCCGGGACACAAAGACACAACTACAACCGGGACGCCGGAAGGGCATATGGGGATATATAAATGACGACGGGGACACAGGGAATATTCGATTAGCAATTACCATCAACAAAGCCCAAGGGCAATCATTAGAAAAATACGGTATAGATCTGAATACGGATTGTTTTCCCATGGACAATTATATGTTGCATGTTCAAGAGTCGGTAAACCTGACAATCTATTTACATGCACAGACAATGGGACATCGAAGAATATTCTATATTCGCAAGTTTTACGTACTTGAAAACATATATATATATATATATATATATATATATATATATATATATATATATATCTATCTATATTCACAGGTGGGACACAGGGACACAAGTACAATGGCGCGTAACTAATATGGCGCGTAACGACTTACGCAGGGGGGCGCGAAGCGCCCCCACCAACTAGGTGTTGGTGTGGCACGAAGCGCCACACCAACAGCTAGTACCATATAAAAGACAGATTGATACAGTACACGGCCCCTAGCCTGATTGAATTTTTTTTCGGGGGGGGGCTTAGGTAGAAAATACTTTATAAAAATAATAGATTGAGACCCTTTATAAGAATAATTCTTGTTTTTTATTATTTAAGTTTATATTATGACGCATTCTAAACACTTTGATCATTTCTTGAAAGGTATTGCGTAAAGGATACAGAACCTATGAGCAACTGCTAAAAATTTTGGGAACCTCTATTGTGCAGCCACACTTAATTAGGCTAAATAAGGTGCATGTAAATGAGCCCAGGCTGAATGACGCACCAACAACCCTGGCCCGACAGCAATGCTCAGTAGTTGTCATGCCAAATCAGTGTCGAAAATCAACTAGCAGCTTAATGTAAGGATTTTGTTACAAAGGGTAAGAATAAGCTTTGGTGTTACTTATGGAGAAGGAGTGCTCGCCTGTGTGTTCACCAATACTGACCCCCACTGTAAAGAGTTTTTACTAGCAGTGAATTATCTTTACTTGGATTATAATGTTAGCACAATTTTTCAGAAATTATAAGATTTTATAAGATAAGTGACCAAAATTGAATTTATAACGGGATTAAAATCTTAATTCGTCAATGAGAGTTTGTGGCAACACATTTTTCTTTCGTTTACTGCTTTCCTCGTGTTAAATATTCCTGCTTCGAACTTTTGTCAACCGAACTTGACAAATAATAGACATCATTCTCTGATTTGTAAAGTGCTGACCTCATAAAAAAAAGTCTGAAAAGGGTCAAGGTCAATCTTGGGCAAATGTTGTCTTCACTGTTTGTTGGGTTTAAAGGACAAGGTTTAACAACGGATTTAAAGCGTCACTAGTTGTATTAAAAATGTATATTGACTAAATTGACGACCAAACAATTGATAGAGGGTAACAAAGAGTATGGGCAACTTGTAAGTGTCGAAACTGGCGCTAGTGTCGACAAAATAACTGCTAACATCATCTAGCGTTTGACAACACTCGGCACTTTTTCAGAGTATAATAAAAATAATTAACTTAATTATTGTAGCTGGTAAAATTTGGGTAGTAATAAGTGTCTGATCTCAGTCCCTGACAGAAAAACGATTAGACAGCTTCAAAAATCATCATGTGTCGCCAGACATTAGATGGCACTCATATTTTTTTGTCGACGCAAGTGCCAGTTTCTACTATTATAAGCTACACATATTCTTTGGCTGATACCATAACCACGTATGACATTGATTTGGGAGTGATGCACATATAATTTAGAGTCTGAATGAGGAGGAACGCTTAAGAAGCTCAAATAACTTCCATCAGCTACTAAACTTTCAGGCAATGATTTTTAATAAAATAGAAATCATTAACGGCATCAACAGTAGAAGCTTAAAAAAGGGGTATAAGTATTTCAATTTATTTTATATGGCTCATCTTGACATTGTGCTTCTGTAACCACTAAATCATTAGTATGAAACCATGGGAATATAAATAATAAAAAAAAAACATGCAAATATATATATATATATATATATATATATATATATATATATATATATATATATATATATATATATATATATATATATATATACATATATATATATATATATATATATATATATATATATATATATATATATATATATATAAAAGAAGGCATAACCGTACCTTGGACAAGGATTTGTTAAAGCTAAAAAAAAATTACCGTTATCTAAGACTCCGTACCGGATTTGCATTCTTTTCAAGTGGTTTCTTACATCTTCAAGGAAACTGATTGCCTCATTTGGAGATAGCTAAAAGGAAAGAACTGAATTTTTCACCTTTACGCCTTTGCACCAACTAATTTTATGATTACATAGATTATGATCTAGATAGTATCTTCAGATAATGACAAATTTATATAATTTTACCACTTTGAAAATACCATTTTGATAATTTAGATATTTACCATTTATAAATTTATCGTTTGGGTTTTACCATCACATACTTAAGTAAGGGAAAATTATACTATTATCTAAGACTCTGTACCAAACTTGTATTCTTTTCAAGGGATTTTCCACATCTTCAAGAGAACTGATTGCCTCATTCAGAGATGGGTAAGATGGTCAAGGACATGGCTATCGGGGCCTAGTGCCTAGTGTCCTAAGTTATGAAGCCTCATAGTATTTGTTCCATGTTGAGTAAGTGTTTTAAAGTTCAAATTGTTAATAATTGTGCGTAATTTTTTCACTGTCCGTTTCAATTCTATCTTTCTCTTTTTTATGCTCTTATTAGTCCGTTATTTAATAAAAGTAACTATTTAATAACTTTAATTTAATAACTAATTATTACTCAATATTTAATAAACTAAAGTAATACTAAATACTGTATGTTTAGCACTAAATTTAGTACTGAATTTATTAAGCACTTTAGTACTTAAATTTAGTACTAAATACTAAATAAACTAATACTAAAATAAACTAATTAGATATTTAATAACTAATAACAACTCATTGCAGCACCAAGCAACTTGAGGCCAATATAGCTACTAACGCTCCGCCTCCATCTCAATCTATTCAAAGCCTCGCTGTTTACAACTTCCATGGAAGTTCCCATTTCCCTTAACGCTTCTTTCCGACATCCTTCCACTCCAACCCTGATTGACCTGCTTTCCGTTCCGAACGTGGCTAATCATTTTTATGTAAAGAGACTATTAATAAATTTCAATCATAGATTTAAATATACAGCTATCAGGATAATTAGACTTATATAATCACCAATACAAGGTTGCAAAATTATTCAGCCTGAAATAAATTTCACTTATAATTTCCATTCCCTTTATAATGATATTTTCTATAAAATTTGAGTAGTATATATCATCCAAGTCCATTGGTGTTAGAATAGATCAGTTCCATAAAACCCGAACCAGTAGGTCTTCAATCTAATTTTATGGTGCCTATACAATGAAAAAGTTCAGGAAAAGAAAACTCAAAGCAACATCACACGTCCTTATGACCAGTCGCACGACCATTGATCAAGGTCGGTGAGCATTAGACATATTGAGCACGCTCAATATCTATGTGCAGTATAATTTTAAGCACTTGAAGGTCCGTTCACGTGTTTTATGAAATGCCTCTTCAATAGAAAAGCCCAGGAGAAGAAAACCCAAAGCAACACCGCACGTCTTTGTGACCTGCTGCACGATCATTGGTCAAGGTCAGTGACAATTAGTCATATTGAGCAAACTTAATGCATCACTCCATATAGAATATTGTTTTTTCGAAAGACTTGTTCACTAGTTTTAGCTCATACTGCCTTTGTAACCGAAAAACCCAGGAGAAGGAAACGCGAAGCAACATCACGTGACCAGCAGCATGATCGTTGATCTAGGTTAATGAGCATTAGTCATATTGAGCAAAGTCAATATCTCTGTGCACATAGAATACTGTTAACTTAAAACAATCGTTCACTAGTTTTGCTTCATTGTGCCTATGCAACGGGAAAGCACAGGAGAAGAAAACGCAAAGCAACACTGCGCGTGTTTGTGACCTGCAGCGTGACCATTGATCTAGGTCAATGAGCCTTAGTTATACTGAGCACACTCAATATCTCTGCGCAGATGGAATATTATCTACTTGAAAGATTTTTTAACTAGTTTTAAAGACTTTCTTCCTTTTCTGTTTCTCTTAGGTTTCAAATTTATGTGTCAAGAATTTCCTTGAGAGGTGAATTCCATTGCAGTATGAACTAACTATTGATTCTAGCGGACCTAATTTCAAGAACATTCTAAAGGAACAATCACCTACACGTGCAGATTAGAAGAAAAAAGAGGAATAATAAATAAGCATGAGGAATATTTTTGGGAAGTATCTAGGCGTTCTTTGAGATAAAGTTTTACGTTTCTCTATGTTAATATTTGATATTTATACCTGATTGTTGCCTTTGATTGTAGCATTTATTAGTTTCATTTATTCTAGTTTTTTCTTTCTTTGTAGTGTTAGTTTGTAGAAATTTAGCAGTGAAATACTTGTAAAGGTTTAATCACTTAATAAAGTCATCATCATCATCAAGAATGCAACTAAGATTAAACTCAAATGTAGAAAACGGCTAAACTTTTCGATAAAGGAATAAATGTTGAAATAAAAAAGACAATAACTTTATATGCCTCTAGCAATAAAAACGCTAGATAAATTTTGGACACTCAACCCTAAACAAGTTCGAACTTAACAAATAAAAGTCAAAATAAAATAAACTTTGGAAATCCAGCGTGCTTCAGTTAGATTAGCAAAAGCAAAATTCGTTTAATTTTTCGAACATCAGAGAATGTTAGAATCTCACATCAGAAGTCTACTGGGCATAAACTTTGTAAACAGTGAAAACAAAGAAGTAATAGTATCGTAAAGTAAAAAATAGTATAGTAGTATTGTAAACTTCAGAAATAAAGTAATAACATAGTAGAATACCTCTTTAATCTCTTTAAACATTGGACCTCTTTAAAACGGAAAACTTTCAATTGCCAGAGGTATTCATTTATTTACCTTTTTTTCTGTTCAGTGTTTGTAGTATTCTCATCTTTTTATGTATGTGCTAATTAGTTTAAGCTTATAAGCGTTATTATCGTTGGTTCCATTTTTACCATTGGTAATGGTTTCTGGATATGAAACTATATTATTCAGACTTTTATCATTATCTTTATAGTTCTGTATTATCTGTTTATTTCTATACAGTGTCCAATATTTTAAATCCATTTGAATACAAATGGAAAGAGAGATAGAAGAAATTTTGGTCCAAGGGGGCGAAAAATATTGGTGCTTCGCGAAATTAGAGCAATTTTTACCGCCTATTGCTTTAAGATCATTATTTCCTCATAAGTCTCTGTAATTTTGTTCAATTGGGTCGTGTACATATACTATTTATCTTAAACCCCTTTGTGCTTTAATAGATAAAACAGTTCGTCTTTTAAATATTTGTAACTCCCAGGGTTCTGTTAGGTTGAATAGTCTATCTGTGTCACTTGCTACGTTCTGAACTGAATCTCGAGCACCAATTTTATTATTTGCAACTGATTTGTTATTAACTGAACAGGCCCAAAAATCCAGTGGCGTTGCGGTGAAGTTTCAATAAAATCTTTATACGTTAATATTATAAATCATACACAGGGTTTTAAATTATCCTAATCATTTAAACATGATGTGTGTCTCTTTGTGTTGGTTTTCCCTTGAAATGAAAATTTCAATGGAAGGGGTGACTTTCTGGTAGGGACGTAAATCTAAAACAACGCCAAAAATAGCCAATTTATTAAGATACACAAGAAAAGATGAAAATCAGTTTCTAGAGCAGGTTTTGGTTACAGTTTATCTAATTGTGGTTATTGCAAACTCTTAAACTGAATTTGAAATTCAACCTTTTAAATCAAACAGTTCGTGATAACGAACTGTAGTAAGGAGCGATCCGGCTCAATAGTAAAGGAAACTTTAAAAAATGGGGCTTAAATACTAATAGATACATCAAAAGAATTGGATTTTATTTTGATTTTAAATATATAAGTTTCATCAAATTTAGTCTTACTTATCAAAAATTACGAGCCTGATAAAATTTTCCTTATTTTGGAAAATAGGGGGAAAACCCCCCTAAAAGTCCTAGAATCTTACCAAAAATCACACCATCGCATTCAGCGTATCAGAGAACCCTAGTGCAATATTTTTAAGTTACTATCTACAAAAATATAGAATTTCGTATTTTTTGCCAGAAGACCGATGACGGGTGCGTGTTTATTTTTAGTTTTTTATTTATTTATTTTTCCAGGGGTGATCGTATCGACCCAGTGGTCCTAGAATGTTGCGAGAGTGCTCATTCTAACGGAAATTAAACGTTCTAGTGCCCTTTTTAAGTGACCAAAAAATTGGAGGGCACCTAGAACCCCTCTTACACTCATTTTGTTTCCCAAAGTCAACAGGTCAAAATTATGAGATAGCCATTTTGTTCAGCATAGTCGAAAAACCTAATAACTCTTTCTTTGGGGACAACTTACTCCCTCACAGTCCCCAGGGGAGGGGCTACAAATTACAAACTTTGACCAGTGTTTACAAATAGTAATGGTTATTGGGAAGTGTACAAACGTTTTCAAGGGAATTTTTTCGTGGATAGGGAGGGGGGTTGAGGGGAGTGGTTCACGTGGGAGGATCTTTCCATGGAGGAATTTGTAATGGGAGGAGAAAATTTCCATGAAGGGGGTGCAGGAGTTTCTAATATTATTTAAAACAAAAAACAATGAAAAGATAAATATGAAAAAGTTTTTTCAACTGAAAGTAAGGAGCAGCATTAAAAGGAAACGAACGGAAATTATTAGGCATATGAGGGGTTCATCTCCTCCTAAACACCTGCTCTTTACGCTAAAATATTTTTAGTAATTTCAACTATTTCTTCTACGGCCTTCGTGATTCAGGGGTCATTCTTAAAGAATTGGGACAGAATTTAAGCTTTAGTGTAAAGAGCAAGGTATTAAAGAGGGGACAAAGCCCCTCATATACGTAATAAAATATACGAATATAGAAATTCGTTACGGAAGTTAATTCGGAAGTTACGTATATTTTTTATTGATAAAAACGTTCGTAAGAAATTAAAAGTTCTAGTTGCCTTTTTAAGTAAACAAAAGATTGAAGGGCAACTAAGCCTCCTCTCCCACTCCTTTTTTCTCAAAATCATCCGATCAAAACAAAGAAAAAGTCATTTAGCCAAAAAAAAAAAAAAAATGCAAATGTCGTTCTAAGTATTCACGTGCGGAGAGCCAAAATCAAACC
This sequence comes from Artemia franciscana, assembly GCF_032884065.1. NCBI lineage: Eukaryota > Metazoa > Arthropoda > Branchiopoda > Anostraca > Artemiidae > Artemia > Artemia franciscana. Next base: position 20,407,297 of record NC_088883.1, on the reverse strand, counting down.
ATGCATTAATTCAAAAACGTTCAGAAATTTAAAAAAAACATATTTTTTTAACTGAAAGTATGGAGCGACATTAAAACTTAAAACGAACAGAAATTACTCCTTATATGAAAGGGGCCATTCCCTCCCCATCGCGCCGCTCTTTACGCTAAAGTTTTTCACTGTTTTGAAAAGTAGATTTGAGAGAAAGAGTCAAACTTTAGCACAAAGAGCGGGGCGTTGAGGAGGGAACAGCCCCTTTCATATACGGAGTAATTTCTGTTCGTTTTAATTTTTAATGTCGCTCCTTACTTTCAGTTAAAAAAACATGTTTTTTTTTATTTAATTTGATCAAGGGATGACCCTACAACTGGTAACCAGATAAAATCTTCATGCAAAATTTTTCTGAGGTTGCTCAATGAATGAGAAACACAGAGGTGGTGCATCTGTCGTATTTAAATAAAAAAACTAGTCAGTGTTGCCATGCCGTCAGTGTTGCCATGCCGATCCTTGAAGATATTAAATTAAAAAAAAATAATTTTTTTAAACTGAAAGTAAGGAGCGATATTAAAACTTAAAACGGACAGAAATTACTCCGTATATGAAATGGGTTGTCCCCTCCGCAATCCCTCGCTCTTTACGCTAAAGTTTTTAATTGTTTTAAAAAGTAGAATTGTGGCAAAGAATCAAACTTTAGCGTAAAGAGCAAGGGATTGCGGAGGGGACAACCCATTTCATATACGGAGTAATTTCTGTTCGTTTTAAGTTTTAATATCGCTCCTTACTTTCAGTTTAGAAAACTAGTTTTTTTTTATTTAATTTCTGAAAGTTTTTGAATTAATGCATTTTTGATTTTGGCTCTCCGCACATTAAGTAGTAAAATGAAATTTGCATATTAATTTTTTTTTTTTGGCTAAACGGCTTTCTCTTAGTTTTGATCAGACGATTTTGAGAAATAAGGGGTGGGGAAGGAGGCCTAGTTGCCCTCCAATTTTTCGGTTACTTAAAAAGGCAACTAGAACTTTTAATTTTTAACGAAAGTTTTTATTAGTAAGAATATACGTAACTTAAGAATTAACTTACGTAACAAACTTTTATGCTCTTATATTTTTTTATTATGTATATGAGGGGGTCTGTCCCCTCATTAATACCTCGCCTTTTCCACTAAATCTTAAGTTTTGTCCCAATTCTTTAAGAATGACCCCTGAATCAGAAAGGCCGTGAAATAAATAGTTGAAATTACTAAAAACACTTAGCATAAAGAGCAAGGTATTTATCTCCTCCTAAATACCTCGCTATTTATGGTAAAGTATTTTTAGAACCCCTCATATGCGTAATAATCTCTGTTAGTTTTAAGTTTTAATGCTACTCTTTACTTTCAGTTGACAAACTTTTTCGTGTTTATATTTTCATTGTTTTTTTTTTAGTAATGCTAGAAAATCCCGCGCCCTTTTCATTGAATTTCTCTTCCCCCATTACATGTTCCTCCAAGAGAAGATCCTCCCACATAGCCTCCTCCCCTCAACCCCACCCCAAACCAAAAAAATCCCCCTGAAAACGTCTGTACACTTCGCAATAACAATTACTGTATGTAAACACTGGACAAAGTTTGTAACTTGCAGCCCCTCCCCCAGGGACTGTTGGGGAGTGAATCATTCCAAAGACATAGTTAATATGGTTTTCAACTATGCGGAACAAAATGGCTATCTCAAAATTTGGATCCGTTGACTTTGGGAAAAAATGAGCGTGGGAGGGGGCCTAGGTGCCCTCCAATTTTTTTGGTCACTTAAAAAGGGCAGTAGAACTTTTCATTTCCGTTAGAATAAGCCCTCTTTCGAGATTCTAGGACCACTTGGTCGATACGATGACCTCTGGGGAAAAAAAATAATAAACACGCACCCGTGATCTGTCTTCTGACAAAAAATACGAAATTCCACATTTTTGTAGATAGGAGCTTGAAATTTTTGCTATAGGGTTCTCTTATACGATAACCCTAATCGTATTAACCCTCGTTATCGTAATCGTATTAACCCTCGTTAATATTCTATGACTTTTAGGGGGTGTTTCCCCCTATTTTCAAAAATAAGGCAAATTTTCTCAGGCTCGTAACTTTTGATGACAAAGATTAAATTTTATGAAACTTATATATCTAGAAACAGCATGAAAATTCGATTCTTTTATGTATCTTTTAGCATCAAAATTCCGTTTTTTAGAGTTTCGTTTACTATTGAGCCGGGTCGCTCCTTACTACAGTTCGTTACCACGAACTGTTTGATAAACAACGGACATTTGTCATTCTAGTAAAAAATAAAAAAAAAATTCTTTCGACTCAAAGTAAGGAACAACTTTAAAACTGAAATTGAAACAGAAATTATTCCGTATATTAAAGGGGATGCCCCCTCCTCAAAACATCGCTCTTTACGCTAAAATTTTACTCTTTGTAACAACTGTACTTTTTAAATTAATAAAATACTTTAGCGCAAAGAGCGAGGTGTTGAGGAGGATGTAGCCTTTTTCACATACGGAATAATTTCTGTTCGTTTAAACTTCTAACTTTAATCCTTACTTTCAGTTGAAAAAACTAGCTTTTTTTGTTTAATTTCTAACCGTTTTCCAAGAAATGCCGGAAAACCCATAATATTTGAAAGCCATAAGGAAGAACTAATGCATCAAGAAGTAATAAATAAAATTATTTTTCAATATGTTGAAAATACAGATTAACTTTTTGTTCCTGAATTTCTCAGTTTCCACTGCGCCTTTGATTGTTTTTTTCCTTTTACAGTCAATGGATGATTATTCTATTATATGACCCTCTGCAGCCTTTTTTCCATATTGATACTGGTTGATTAGTCCATATTGTCTTTTGTTAGTTTGAATTTTGTTTTTCTTCGCTGTTTATCGTATTTGTTTTTGTTTATATATTTATAATACTCCGTACTTTGTGTTTTTTATACTTTACGGGTAATAAAGTTCATTCATTCATTCATTCATTCATTCATTCATTCATTCATTCATTCATATTCTATTATGTAATATATTTTTCATTATATGCTGGTTGTTTTTTTACACGAACTGCTTTTAAAATATTCAAACATGACTTGGTTAATTTTCTAAAGCTGGCATCATTACATAGTTGAAAATTGGTCAAAGTTAGACCGACTAAATAAATTTTGGGGAAAAACACTTTAACTTCCAATGTAAGATATCTTTATACTTTAACAATACACTATTAACAATACACTTTATGCTATAACAATATACTTTAACCCTCTAATTTCCCATGTATTTAGCCATGTGTCAATCTATTGTTCGCTGTGTTTCCATAAATTAAATCAATTATGACAAAATTAAGAAAAATAAAAAACATACAAAAATATACAATTTGGGCTATATATTTCCACACAAAGGAGGGGGGTGGGTAAACTATAGAAGAAATACCTTCAAAAGGTATGAGCTTTTTTTTATTTATTGTAAAGTAAGAACTATTTTCTTAACATATCTACTTCTAACAAATACAACGTAGAGACAATAGGGAAAATTTCAAGACAGTGGAAGGATGCTAGGGCTATTTTTAAAAAATGTTTTAAAAAGTGTTTTTAATTATTCAGTTTTAATCCTCACAATTTGATGTAAGTTCTTTTATATATATATATATATATATATATATATATATATATATATATATATATATATATATATATATATATATATATATATATATATATATATATATATATATATATATATATATATATATATATATATATAGTTTCTCTCTTATTCTTGTATTATCTACAGAAATAATTTCCAATGTCTTGAAATTTTCCCTATTGTCTCTACGTTGTATTTGTTTGTTATGGAAAGGCAGTGTGGTCTTCGTCGCTATTTATATCTACTTCTCAAAAGCCCCAATTCTTGGCTTAATGAATCTTAGGCGATGAAACTTGGTGAAACTGATTGAATCTTATATATTTGGAATCATCACACTGAGGCAATTTTTTGATGTATATATTGACATAAAAATTCTATTTTTTAGAGACTCGGTTAGTATTGAGCCACGTTCTCCTTACTACAGTTCTTTACCAAGAACTGTTTGATGAGTTGCATATACAACCTTAGTGAAAACAGCACGAAAAATGGACTAATTCACTATATTTTTCCATCTTCAATGAAAACCCCCCAATCCTTCCCAATACAAGACTTAATGCTCGTAGAGCTCCAAATACTCAACTTGACTTGTGTCCCCAAATGTTAACAATGAGGTACAAAAACTCTTTCGTTCCCTATTTTGTTTCGCATTTTAATAATTGATTTAACTTTGTAATTATATTTATCCCTTAACATTTATTTTATCATTGTAATTGTAATTGTTCTGACGTGCTTATGCTAGCTTGTGTGCTATTTTAGCCAATAAATTCTATTTTATTCTATTCTATTCTATCTCTTGCCATTACTAAGATATAAATAAACACGCACCAGTCATGCCCTGACAGACGAAAATTGATTTTGTGCTGTTTCTCACCTCAAAAACTAGGAAAATGTCACTTTTTCATTATGTCTGACGAGAAGGGTTAGAACTTTGATGGTTAAAAAAACATATGAAGTGGTATAAGCAAGCCCCCTCCTTTCCATTTTCCGTTAAATATGTAGAAACATGTCGCCTGGGAATGTTTTAAACCGTGTTTGTAGAATTAAGACCTAAAACAAGGGAAGAAATGTTCATGCAATACTTTAAAGTCTCAACCGAATAGACATTACTTAATTTTTACAACATTTTTACAGTTGATTTTTAATCCTACTAAGGTAGCATGATCAGATTTTAGCCAGTAAAACGAAATTGTTCTTAAAGGAGGAACTACAAATCATCTTAAATTTTTTTTTTTTTTACTTTCCACACTTACTGAATGTTCTGCGCCACAATTTTTTGTACTTCATCCGTTTCATTCTTGCACTCATTTCTCTAGACGCACTTTCAAAGAGTGTAGTTGGATATGTATCCAAGGCTGTATCTAGGGGAGATATAGGGGATTTGAACACCACCCCGAAATGTTTGTCCGACTCGTAAAAACGCAACAAAAAAAGATATAGACAAATTTTGATGCGTTTTTTTAAGTTTTTTTTCTGAATGAAAATCATATGAAGCATATGAGGTGGTATAAACAAGCCACCTCATCGCCATTTTCCGTTAAATGTGTAGAAGCATGTCGCCTGGGAATGTTTTACATCGTGCTCGTGGAATTAAGAACTTGAACAAGGAAAAAATGTTCATGCAATGCATCAAGTCTCAACCGAATAGACATTACTAAGTCAAGTGCAAATCGAACAGAAACTATAACGAACAATCACGTCAAACTTAGTAATAACAGAGATTATGATCAATAAATAAATAAAGCCCCAAAATGAACACAAGTTGAAATGAATAACCAAGTCAAACTTAAAACAAACAAGGATTACAACAAATATGGGTGGGGGTACCTCTAACAGTTTTTTTTTTTTTGTGAAATGGTTTTGAATTTTTTAATACCTTTTTGAATAAAAATTTTGTGGAAGTATTTTAAGTGCGATTGTTTTTTCCTCAGGATATGATATACGATTTATTTATAATTAAATAAAAAAATAGTTTTTTCAACTGAAAGTAAGGAGCGACATTAAAACTTAAAACGAACAGAAATTACTTCGTATATGAGAGGGGCTGCTTCCTCATCAAAGCTCCGCTCTTTACACTATAGTTTGACTCTTCCTCTCAACTCTTCTTTTTAAAACAGTAAAAAACTTTAGCGAAAGAGCGGGGCGTTGATGAGGAAGCAGCCCCTTTCATATACGAAGTAATTTTTGTTCGTTTTAAGTTTTAATGTCGCTCCTTACTTTCAGTTGAAAAAACTTGTTTTTTTATTTAATTTCTGAACGTTTTTGAATCAATGCATGTTTTGATTTTGGCTCTCCGCAGAGGAATAATTAAAACGAAATTTGTATATTTTTTTTTTGGCTAAATGGCTTTCTCATAATTTTGATCGAATGATTTGAGAAAAAAAGAGCGGGGGAGGGGGCCTAGTTGCCCTCCAATTTTTTGGTTAATTAAAAAGGCAACTAGAACTTTTAATTTTTTACGAATCTTTTTATTAGTAAAAGATATACGTAACTTATAAATTAGCTTACGTAAAGAACTTTTTATTCTCATGTTTTTATTACACATATGAGAGGGTTCGCCCCCTCGTCAGTACCTCTCTCTTTACACTAAATCTTAAATTTTGTCCCAATTTATTAAGAATGACCCCCTGAATCACAAAAGCCGTAGAATAAATAGTTGACATTACTAAAAATACTTTAGCGTAAAGTGCGAGGTATTGGGAGGTGGTTAGCCCCTCACATGGGTAATAATTTCTGTCTTTTAAGTTTTAATGCTGCTCCTTACTTCCAGCTGAAAAAAACTTTTTCATATTTATTTTTTCATTGTTTTTTTTTTAAATAATGCTAGTAAATCCTGCGCTCCCATCATGGAAATTTTCTTCCCCCATAGCAAATTCCTCGATGGAAAGTTCCCCCAGTATATCCCTCTCTTCTCAACCCCTCCCCCCAACCAAAAAATCCTCCTGAAAACGCCTGTACACTTCCCAATAACCATTACTATACGTAAGCACTGGTCAAAGTTTGTAACTTGTAGCCCCTCCCATGGGGACTGTGGAGGAGTAAGTCGTCTCCAAATACATAGTTATAAGGTTTTTCGACTACGCTGAATAAAATGGCTATCTCAGAATTTTGATCCGTTGACTTTGGGAAAATAATTAGCGTGGCAGGGGGCCTAGGTGCCCTCCAATTTTTTCGGTCACTTTAAAAGGGAACTAGAACTTTTCATTTCTGTTAGAATGAGCCCTCTCGCAACATTCTAGGACAACTGGGTCGATACGATCACCCCTGGAAAAAAAAACAAACAAACAAATAAACACGCATCCGTGATCTGCCTTCTGGCAAAAAATACAAAATTCCACATTTTTGTAGATAGGAGCTTGAAACTTCTACAGTAGGGTTCTCTGATACGGTGAATCTGATGGTGTAATTTTTGTTAAGATTCTATGACTTTTAGGGGGTGTTTTCCCCTATTTTCTAAAATAACGCAAATTTTCTCAGGCTCGTAACTTTTGATAAGTAAGACTAAACTTGATGAAATTTATATATTGAAAATCAGCATTAAAATGCGATTCTTTTGATGTAGCTATTGGTATCAAAATTTCATTTTTTAGAGTTTTGGTTTCTATTGAGCCGGGTCGCTCCTTACTACAGTTCGTTACCACGAACTGTTTGATAAGACGCGAGCTAAATTTTTTACCTTTATCTTCACTGAAAATTAGTTTCAATTTTAAGCTTCGACACGGAATTATTACAGAGATTTTATTCAAGAAATGGGCTTTGTTGGCACTGGAAAGCTTGAGGGGATTCTAAGACCTTCAGTCCCAGAGTACAACTATGAAAAGATCCAGTCACAGGGATGGACACAAGCTACCGAGGAGTACGGTTTTGGTTGAGATAGGAGGGAATACGGTGGGCAACTTGCCCAAGAGTGCAACCGATACTAAAACAAAAGGTGAAAAAAATTACATAAAACATTTAAACGTTCAAATCCGATAAGTGGGTTTGGACAATTGGGGCTTTAGAGTCTGTTTTCTTCGTTCAAAGTACAATTTTAATATTCCTTATATGATATCTACTTGTTTCAGTTCTAAATTTTGCATCAATACGTGATTTTCTATCAATTTTGACCATTTGATTTTGTCAGTCATTAGCTTTTTTCTGGACAAACACAACAAGCGGGACCCGAATCAATAAACAAAATCAACAAATTTGTACCCCCCTTTATATGTTATAATGAATGTCAATAGACATTATTTCTTTCTTGTAAAAGGTATTAACAGTAATTGATTGCGAAATCATAAGAAGGTTCCACCTATTTGGGGGCCTATCAACAGAACAAGTCTTTCATAGCAACAAGCAAAAACCATACAAAGGGAGTAAAGTGAACCCAGGAACGTGAACCCTTGGTAATGGCATCGATCAAGGAGAGGGAGGAGGCAAGTACCCCCCTAGCTTGAGCGCAGTTGAATTTCAGGTGGATTTCACTTTAAAAGAAATTTAAAATTTTTTGCAGTAGGATTCAATAATAATAGGCGAATTGGTAGAATGTAATGTGTTTTTTTTTCAGAAGAAAGTGTTATATCAGAAACGCAAAAAAGAGGCCCAGTAATTTACTAGTTTTAAAAGAGCCATTTTTATAAGGAAGTACTGCAAGTGGCAAACTTCCCTTACATTTTGTTCTTCTTTAAAAAATGAAATGTGTAAAATACTAAATTTTTTTAGTGGGACGTTTTAAAGGGATAGAACTAAAATATAAATACATCGATAGAAATGGATATTACTTCTCACATCAGTATTATCGACACGTGTGCATAAATAGTTTTTGATACTTAATTGAAATTAGGACTACCAAAATCAATAGTTTTTGTGTATTGTTCAACTGGAGCCCAAAAAGATTTCTTACTTTTATTATTATGGGATGCTTTTCCATAATCTCATCGCCAGAATCAAATTCCAGACCCATCGGCAAGTTGCGCAGCTGAGATAACGGGTACCGCAGTACCAAGAAGAGATCCTGTACGTTCGGAGTCACCACAAGAAAAAAAAACTCCTTAGGGTTTATCCTTTCGCCATTGGTAACATGTGTGTTTGATTCTTCCTTTGGTATTTTCTTGAAGTAAGAAGTTACAATTTAAAAAAGGTTCGACACTACCGTTGACCTGACTGATCCGGCCAGTCAGGCTAGACATACCGCTGGCCTGACATACTTTCTTGGGAAATCAGAGCCTGAGATCGAGAAGATACTCAACATACCTTACACCCAGCGATTATCGGTTTTTGAGGATAAGGCAGAGATACATAAAATTATTAGTATTGAGTCATCTCTTTCTATTTTTTGCAAAACATTGGATAGTCTTAAAAATCCGTTGGCAAAGCAAAGTATAGCGATTTATTCTATTTTGTGCAGAATTTATTATGACTTCTGCAATCGATAGTAGCTTCAGAAAGACAATTTTTGCTTTTATCAAACATCAAGACACAACTTTAAAACAGACCTTCAACTATTAATTCACTTATCCGAGCTAAACAATTGGTGACCAAGTCAGCAGGAGATCTAAAGGACTGTGCGACCCCTCGGAGGTACGAAAAACCATCTCAGAATGGCATAAAAGTTACTGCCGTTGTTAAGAAATCCTTCTCGTGGGTAGAAGCAGATGATGAGGAGCTTGAAAGTTCATTGACGATATGAATCAAGATGATCCTGATTTTGACAACTAGCACATTATCAAAATTTTATCTCCTAGCTGAAGTAAGTCTGATTATTTGTGTCCTTTTCCTTTTTTCTAACCTCTCCACATTCCTCTCTGAATTTTTCTTTTTCATGTGGAGTGTCATGAATAATAATTTTCTAAGATCTGTTGCAGATATAAGGCATAAAGAATTAATTTAAATAGTGTTTTAAGCATATTCATAGTAGAAGTATGGAATTTCCGAAATCAAAAACAGAATTCATGTAAACGTATCGTGGTTGAAGCGAAAGCTGCAGTCTAGCAAAGAACGAACCTCAGCCCAAAGTACCCAAAAATTAAAAAAACACAATAAAAAAACTGGTTATTGATAAAAATTACAATTTCCTGCTGATTTAGTAATAGTAACCATTATCTAAATTAGGCTTAAAGGTAAAACAGTATTTTGAATACAAACTTCTGGTAATTTCGAAAAATAGCCCGAAACCTCTAAAAAATGATGTTAGATGGAAATAAAAGCTTCACCATAAGAATCCCCATAGCGCAAAACTACGAAATATCAATATAACAATAAATTAAAACAAATTACCATTCCCTGTTTTATGAAATCTTTAATGGCTTGAGTGACGCTTATCTCATCGCCAGTCCAAAATATGTATTCTGCCATATCGCGTGACGTATCTTCGGCGGAGTCTAGCGGCCAATCTTCTGTCTACAAAGAGACACGAAATACTTCAAAACATATTTATAATGCTTGACCTGACTGAATCTATTTCGGAACATATTCTAAACTACCCAAATAAAAAAAAACATCGTAGAGTACACTATTTTCAGAGGACGAGAGAAAGAAAATCCAATGCCTTCTCCCAATCACAAAATTACATGCCTTTTTAACCCTCTCAACAAAGAAAAATTTTCCCTGAAAGTTTAAACCAGGACCCTCGGCCATGAGAAAAAACTAGGTAGGTTCTCTTGTAATAATTGGAAACAAACTAGACTCTGATTGTGCAAGTACACCAAGGAAAAAGTACTAGTTTCAACTTCTATTTTTTATAACTTCACAGATTGGCTATTTGGTTAGGTGTTACGGACTCTTACCAACTACATAAAGGGAGATATACAGTCTATATTCTAAATCTACCAATTGTCCCACCTCCTATTCGAAGAAATACAGTAGACATGTTCAATAATTTTCGAAGCATTATCATTTAGGGAAAAATTAGGGTGTTGCCCTCAATGGTTATATGTCAATTCTTAAAGAAAAACAAAACGAGATTAGTGTTTTACTATCTAGCAGAATAAACTGTCAAGCCTAAAACAAACAAGAGTAGCTTATATGAACAAAGAAATGAAGCTTAAACAAAGAGAAATTAAAATAAATAACGAATCTTTACTAAGAAAAACGTGTATCCATCCCTCATAAACCCCCTATATATATATATATATATATCTATATATATATATATATATATATATATATATATATATATATATATATATATATATATATATATATATATATATATATATATATATATATATACTAGCTGTTGGGGTGGCGCTTCGCGCCACCCCAACACCTAGTTGGTGGGGCGCTTCGCGCCCCCCCAAGCCCCCCCGCGCGCGTAAGTCGTTACGCGCCATATTAGTTACGCGCCATATTAGTTACGCGCCATTGTAGTTGTGTCCCTGTGTCCCACCTGTGAATACAGATAGATTTATATATGTGTTTCAAACTACGTAAAAATTGCGAATATACAACATTCTTGGCTTTCCCATAGATAGATAGATAGATACAATACAAATTAACTACGTAAAACTTGTGAATATACAACAGTCTTCGCTGTCCCATTGTCTGTGCGTATAAATAGATTGTCAGGTTTACCGACCCTCAAAGATGCAACATACAATTGTACATTGGTAAAGCAATCTGTATTAAGATCTATACCGCATTTTTCTAGTGATTGCCCTTGAGCTTTGTTGATGGTGGTTGCAAATGCTAATCGAATTGGGAATTGCAATCTTTTAAATTGAAAAAGCAGATCCGTTGGAATCATGGGAATGCGAGGAATAAGAACAGCCTCACCCTCATAAGGCCCTGTCAAGATTGTGGCATCTATTAGGTTTTCCATTGTTTTTTTTTTACGGCAAGTCGCGTGCCATTGCAAAGCTTTGGTGGGTTGATATTTCTTAAAAGTATTATTGGTACGCCTATTTTTAGTTGTAGCAGGTGTGGTGGACACCCTGAAGGATCTATGGAATTTAAAAATTCAGATGGATAATTAACCGCTTCATTTGGTTCCGAAATACAAATTAACTGCGTAAAACTTGCGAATATACAACATTCTTCGCTGTCCAATTCTCGCTGCATATAAATAGATTGTCAGGTTTACCGACCCTCGAACATGCAACGTACAATTGTCCATGGGAAAAAACAATCAGTATTAAGATCAATACCACATTTTTCTAATGATTGACCTTGAGCTTTGTTAATGGTGATTGCAAATGCTAATCGAATTGGGAATTGCAATCTTTTAAATTGAAAAGGCAGATCTGTTGGAATCATGGGAATGCGAGGAATAAGAACAGCCTCACCCTCAAAAGGCCCTGTCAGGATTGTGGCCTCTATTAGGTTTTCCATTGTTTTTTTTACGGCAAGTCGAGTGCCATTGCAAAGCTTTGGTGGGTTTATATTTCTTAAAAGTATTATTGGTACGCCTATTTTTAGTTGTAGCACGTGTGGTGGAAACCCTGAAAGATCTATGGAATTTAAAAATTCAGATGGATAATTAACCGCTTCATTTGGTTCCAAAACTGTGTCGACTGACTTGTAAAGGACTGCCTGGTCTTGAATCTTGGTCAAAACAATATTGTTGATTTCGTGGACGTCTATATTTTTGGGTGCGAGAATCGCTCTTTCACTTAGCCATTTATTATTTTTATAATTTTTTAGAATATTCGGAAATACTTTTCAATCAATTCATTTTTGGACGTCACTAAATTACAGAAATCAGCAGGTAGTTGTATACGTCCTGAAATTGAGTCTACTGGGAGCTTTCCGTTTCCCATTGCCAGCAATTGATCTGAAAATGTTTGACCAGAGTCATCGTTTTGCAATCGGACACGCATATTTGTAGTTAATTTTAATGTTTTTACGTGTGCCCATAAATTAGAATTTTTCAGGCAAGCATTCATTTCGTCTGCAGGAGTTGATCTAGGTATTATAGGTAAGGTTTGCCTGAAATCTCCCGCAAGCAATATTAAGGTGCTGCCAAAGGGTTTCGACTTCCCTCGCAAATCTTTCAAGCATTGATCCAGAGCCTCGAGCGATTTTTTGTGTGCCATTGTGCACTCATCCCAAATAATAAGCTTGCATTGCTGCAATACTTTACCCATCCCAGATGATTTGGAAATATTGCACGTGGGAGTTTCTGTAGAATGCAAGTTCAGAGGCAATTTCAAAGCGGAATGAGCAGTTCTTCCACCAGGCAGCAATGTTGCGGCTATTCCGGACGACGCAATTGCCAACGCTATATCATTTTTAGATCGAATTGATGCCAGAATCAGTTTTATCACAAACGTTTTACCAGTACCTCCTGGCGCATCCAAAAAGAAAATTTCTCCAACGTTGTTATCGACACAATGCATTATGGTATCATAAATGTCTTTTTGTTGCTTTCTTTTCTTACTTTCTCTATCAGCAGCAAGCCTGATTTCTTGCTGTTCTTGTAATTCCTCGGCACGCCTTCTTTTTTCACATTCTCTTTTAGCAGCAAGTCTGCTTCTGCGTTGCTCTGGTAGTTCCTCGGCATGCTTTCTGTTCTTTCTTTCTCTATCAGCCTCAAGCCTGTTTCCCTGCTGGTCTTTTGATTCCTCGGCACGCCTTCTTTTTTCACTTTCTCTTTTAGCAGCAAGTCTGCTTCTGCGTTGCTCTGGTAGTTCCTCGGCATGCTTTCTGTTCTTTCTTTCTCTATCAGCCTCAAGCCTGTTTCCCTGCTGGTCTTTTGATTCCTCGGCACGCCTTCTTTTTTCACTTTCTCTTTTAGCAGCAAGTCTGCTTTCGCGTTGCTCTGGTAGTTCCTCGGCACGCTTTCTTTTCTGACTTTCTCTATCAGCAGCAAGTTTTTTGGCATAGACTCTTTGAGCATCTTCATCAGTCATTGTAAACTTAAACATTAATAGATTTCTACGCGAACATATGTCTTATATAACTTGAATGACGTCACCTTCAAAGCAAAAATGACGGCAACTAATTTCATGACGTCAGCCGAAACATGACGTCACCTGATCCACAGATCCACAGACAGACAGACAACTTATTTTTATATATATAGACTAGCTGTTGGGGTGGCGCTTCGCGCCACCCCAACACCTAGTTGGTGGGGGCGCTTCGCGCCCCCCCCAAGCCCCCCCGCGCGCGTAAGTCGTTACGCGCCATAATAGTTACGCGCCATTGTAGTTGTGTCCCTATGTCCCACCTGTGAATATAGATATATATATATATATATGGTTTTAACTACGTAAAACTTGCGAATATACAACATTCTTTGCTGTCCCATTGTCTTTGCATATAAATAGATTGTCAGGTTATCCCCCTGTTTCCCCCGGTGTCCCCGTTGTAGTTGTGTCCCTGTGTCCCGGTCGTCATTTATATTCCCTGTGTCCCGGGTCCCGGTCATCATTTGTATCCCGGTGTCCCGGTCTGTATATACATTCGTTTTTTAGTTTTGTTTTTCTCCTTTATTTTTTTCCTTTTTTTTTCTTTTTTAGCTTATTTAGATTTTTAGATTTTTTAGTTTTTTTTATTAGTTTTTAGTTTTTATTTCTTTTTAGTTTTTTTGTCCCGGTCGTCATTTATATCCCCCTGTTTCCCCCGGTGTCCCCGTTGTAGTTGTGTCCCTGTGTCCCGGTCGTTATTTATATTCCCTGTGTCCCGGTCGTCATTTGTATCCCGGTGTACCGGTCTGTATATACATTCGTTTTTTAGTTTTGTTTTTCTCCTTTATTTTTTTCCTTTTTTTTTCTTTTTTAGTTTATTTAGATTTTTAGATTTTTTAGTTTTTTTATTAGTTTTTAGTTTTTTTTTCTTTTTAGTTTTTTTGTAGTTTTTACCTTCTTTTTAGTTTTGTTAATTTTTTTTTTTACTTGTGTCCTGGTCGTCATTTATACTCCCTGTGTCCCGGTGCTTTGTTGATTGCTAATCGAACATTCCTTTTGTCCTGGTCGCTTTCTCTTTGAGTGTCGTCATTTATTTTTTTCTTTTTTAGTTCTTTTAGTTTTTACCTTTTTTAGTTTTTTTTTAGTTTTTAGTTTTTTTAGTTTTTTACCTTTTTTTAGTTTTTTTAGTTTTTTAGCTTTTTTACTTTTTTTATTAGTTTTTAGTTTTTTTTTGTAGTTTTTGCCTTTTTTTAGTTTTTTCAGTTTTTTTTTAGTTTTTTTTTGTAGTTTTTGCCTTTTTTTAGTTTTTTTAGTTTTTTAGCTTTTTTATTTTTTTTATTAGTTTTTAGTTTTTTTTGTAGTTTTTGCCTTTTTTAGTTTTTTCAGTTTTGACGTCACCTGATCCAGTTTTTTCAGGTGACGTCACCTGACACATCCATCCACACATCCATCCACAACTTATTTTTATATATATAGATATATATATATATATATATATATATATATATATATATATATATATATATATATATATATATATATATATATATACTAATAAATTCATTATTAACACTGAAACAATCAGTTTCCTTTCAGTTGTATAAAATATATAATATTTTCATCGAATGCTTAAAAAGTTTATATAGACATTTATCTTAATGCTTGATATGACCAAATTCGATTATTTTGCTAAATTTTCTTATATATTTATCTTCAGTGATTTTTAGTTGCGCGTCAGCTACTACAGAGGAAGAACGGTTGGTCATCCGTTTTAGACCAGATGCCTAAAATATTTCATTTAAACGCTCAAATTAGCTAACTTTCTAAGTATTTTTTTGATCTTTCAGATAAATATAGAAAGGACTGTGTGTAAGGGGGGGGCACTTTTCAATCACTTTGAGTAAGGGACTATATGAAAAATGGATCCGACGCCTTTGGTGTGTACGTATTACTAGGGTTTAGAAAAAGGGTACGGCAGCTTGATGCCTGCCCTCCAGTGTCTTTTGAACCTTTAAAAAAATGACAGAAATTTCAACTTTAATCCAGCGATCCCTTTCAAACTTCCTGTCCTTTCCAAGTTCCATGACCCCATCTAATTTCTAATCGAGTTATCCCTTTTAAGAGGTCAAAAATAAATAATATACGGAAAAAAATTATTTTTCAGGATGTCAAACCCAATATGCTGACTTTGGTACAATCTAAGGTTTGCTCCGTGCGGTTCAGAGATACAGAGGTTAAAAGAATATTTTCTTTTTATAACTACATTTTGCCAGAGGTTTTGACGTTAAGGTTGAGTATTATCTGAAAGTGACCGAAACTTTCGAGTTTTTATTGCAACTTATGCCCTGTTTTATTGCAATCTAACTTGGGCCTTACGTCTTAATAATGCTGATTTACCAAGATTATGTCATATGAAATCAACTTAGGCGTGATAAAATATAATGAATAAGGTCATTATGTTTCTAAGGTAACATTTACTCAATCCGGCAGTCAATAGGCAAAAGAACCCAGCCCGTCTAAGAGTTTCCAGGCAACTGATATTCCTACAAGAAGGCTCCAAAGGGCGATAAGAGGTACTTGGGGACAATCATTCTTACATTTATCGACCTCTAATGTCTTCTTTGGAATGTCCCACTTTATGAATGACTTCTTAGATAAATGAATTAGAATATTTTTGAGAAAAAATTGATCAAGTCCCTCATAGAAAAAGAAAACTTTAAAAAATGTCTTTAAATTTTAATTTAAAAATGTATTGGTTATTTAGTTTTGTACTCATTAAAAATAGTGTTATTGGTCATGGAGCTTATAAAAGACGTTTCATATCCACCAAGTAATTTTGGTTTAAATTTGAAAACAAAAGCCAATATATTTTACGGCTATACTTCATAACTATAAAATATTAAAGCTTTTTCCAAGTATACAGCTAGATCAGTATAATCACTCCTAGTAAAAATAAATAAAATTAAATTAAAACACGATTAAAACGCGTCCATTATAGAAAACAATATAATATTATACTTATCTTATTATAGTGGTTTCAGATGCCGGCTCATGGGTACTCAGGCATGCTCAATTTGACAGCGTGTTTTCATAGGGATTGCCCCGTTTTTAAGTTGTTTTCTTATTATTCTGTAATTATGCATACTTTCTTATTTACAAATAACTTAAAACGCTTAACTTCAAGCTTGAAACAAATACATCTTTGGAATAGATAGCTGACTCTTTGATTTAATGCTAAGAATAATTAGGTTCTTTTACTTTTGGTATTGATCGCTATTTACTGAGCTTTCATAACTATAAAGAACTCGATTTTTTTTACACTAGCTAGGTAAAAAAAAAATGTCTGGGGAAAACTGGAAATGGGTCATTCATTACCCTTTTAAGGGTCAAATTCTATTGGCAGACAGCCAACCATGGGTCAACATACATTTTTTCTATGATGTTTCCCCACTCTGCTCTCATCTCTTTCGTTTCCTCATAGCCTCTGTATAGTCCCTTATTTCCAGGGGGGCCATGGCCCCCTGAATCCCCCCTCCTGCAGGCACCTATGGATAATAGCAAAGGACCAAAAAAATTTCGCTTCCCTTTAAATCAGTCCAAACATTTTGGTGCGTATAATTACGACGCTGTACGCGAAACGATAGCATACGCCAATGAGCGCAAAAACTGAGCGCTAGTGCATCCGCAAAAACTGTTTAGTCGGAATACCTAAGGAATCAATCAACAGAAACTTAAATTATTTGGTGAAAAATAAATGTCACAATTTATCGTTTCTTGCTATAGTGACGCTCAAAATGCGTCGAGTGTGCCATTGGCGTTGATGTGTTTAAAATTGGGTCATTTTTGGCTAACTGAACGGCTAAAGAATTGCTTCTCCGACCTAAATCCCTTACTGAGACTTCATTTTTATCGACCCTTAACTTCTCTATAAGAAAATTGACTACTAATTCAAGTTTTAACTTTTTTCTACTCAATTCTAAGTTCTCAGACATGAAGGCAAAAACACCAAATATCATGGTTTATACCTACCCTTTACACTAATACAATTCCCTTCCATTTCGCAAGTATTGTTTGCTTCAATAGAAAAGCACCTTGACTCAGACTTTGATGAGATTCTGAATAAACTACTATATTATCTAATCAGAGTAGATAAAAGCTAGGACCAAGAGCTTTATTGTCAGATGAGCTTATGAGCTGAGGAGGAATTATCCCTGGTCTAATTATGGACCCCTTGTCTAATTACATAAACATAGAAGTAAAATGAACTTATCAAATAGATAATCACTTACCCTATCGTACTCATTGATATCTTCACTGCTAGTACCATCTCTGTACAGGCTTTTTGCAATGTCTCTTTGATTCGGCATTTTTTGTAGATTTCTTTTTACCGGCTGAGAAGATAAAGAAAAAGTCTGTGGACTTTCTAATTTTTCTTTCTGTAGCTGAAGTTTCTTTAAAGCCTCTCGAACTTCTGTAAATAGCACCATCACATTATCGTTGCATCCAAAGATAATTTGAAAACTGGGTATTCATTATAATTTTGACGTTTTCATGATCTGGCAGTATCTACACAGAACAAGCGTTTTCGCTTATTACAGTAAATAATCTTTAAATAATCATGAGTCCTATAAGCTACACCCATTAAATGGGATGTTAGAGGGAACACAGACATATGGGGTTCCATTTTAGACTCTGAAATTACCATTTTTTTTAGAGGGAGGAGGTTCAATATAGTGTAACATGCCCAGCATTAGACCAATGTGACAGTTGACTTGTTTAGTGTCTTTGTTGTACTGGTAGGCTTAGGTTTGTAGTCAACATGCTCAGAAACTTAAATAGCAACCCTAACAGATATCCAACACCAATTTTGAAGTATAAATTGACAACGTTCAGACATTCAGTCTACGATCCTAACGACTTTAATGCTCTATCATTTGTCATTAAGAGCCACCCTCTGAACAACTCCTTAGTTATGATAAATCGAAAGAGGTATAAGATGTTGAAATATGTGTAGTTTCATCGGGACAAATTTCAAAAGATCCTTCTTTAGGTAATTCATTAATACAGATTCAAAAAATATTGCATTACTATGATTTCAACAAGGTTTAACGCAGTGACAACTGTTAAGATACGCAATTGACCTGCTTTGATTATAGACGTCTACGTTGCCATATTAGTAGTCTCACATTTGTAATCAATAGGCCAAAAAACTCAGGAATACCGGTTTTGGTGGAAATCACCAAAATTCTGGTATAAAAAAGTTCAGATATCAAGCATCTCAATAGAAATTTTCTTTCAAATGACATTTACATTTTTGGTTTGACATTTTTCTTTTCTTTCGTATCAAGGTCGAATCTATGTTTTATTAGATTAAGCCTTCTCACATCTTGCACTGACATATGAGATGCATATAAATTCAACAAATTTACATGTTGAAGGAACTTTTCTAATATTACTTTAACAAGAATAGATCAGTATCATATTTTAAAAAAAAACACGACTTTGACTCGAAGCCTATTTTGATTTCGAATTGCCTTACTTTAAATTTGTATTTAAAAAAACTTGCAACTAACATATCTGAGTGGTTTTTATTTAGTATTTAAAGACAAATTAATAGATAAATTAGCATAGATCAAACTATATATTTACACCGTTATAACCATTTAAACCATTAAACCATTTTCAATGTAACTTATATAAAAGTAGTTTTTCGACTTTCATAGGTTTGTTTGCTATCGATTTTATCAATAAAGTATCAATCAACAGAGCTTAAGACTATGCTCAAAAATTACTCAGAGGCAGATTACAAAGAGGTTGTAATCAAATTACACTGAGGTTGTTGGCACAGCAGTAAAACCCGTTTAGTCTATGGTTTCAAAGGTAGATCTAAAGCAAAATCTTGGGGGGGGGAGGTAATGTGACAAGGGCACAAATAACTAACCAAATTGACAAGGTTATTTTAAAAAAAAGTAAAAAAAGAGAAAAGAACAAAATGAGGGCGCCAGAAAAATCTTGCGAAGGGAGGCGATCCTGCTTGATCCACCCTTGTATGGCTTGGAATATGCAATATTTAAAAAGCAATAAAAAGTTCACTAGATGAATGAATTGTCACTTTCTGACAGTTTATGTTATTTGTTTAAAGTACCAGGACAGTATAAATGAAATCTGATTGAAAGAAGAAAATTGTTCACATTTTTTATGACAGAAGAAAATAGTTGAGCGTAAATTTGATTTTGGAAGGATCTTCAAACGATGGTGACAATTTACAAATCCAAAAGCTAGTGGCACAGTTTACAACTGTCATTGGAGAGATAGGTCGATGTTATGAAAAGATAACCATGATTGATTAATGGGACAGAGATATTGACCAAAGAGAGACCCAGATTTAATGAAAGGAGACCCACGTGACCCAACAGTCCAGAGAGATCTTTGATTCGTTCATCATCATCTAAAATCTGATTTTTTGACTTGTAAAGTGGAAAGTAACACGACCATATATATATACATATATATCTATATATATAAAAATAAGTTGTCTGTCTGTCTGTGGATGGATCAGGTGACGTCACCTGAAAAAACTGGATCAGGTGAAGTCAAAACTGAAAAAACTAAAAAAAGGCAAAAACTACAAAAAAAACTAAAAACTAATAAAAAAAATAAAAAAGGTAAAAAACTAAAAAAACTAAAAAAAGGCAAAAACTACAAAAAAAACTAAAAACATAAAAAAGCTAAAAAACTAAAAAAACTAAAAAAAGGCAACAACTACAAAAAAAAATAAAAACTAATAAAAAAAATAAAAAAGCTAAAAAACTAAAAAAACTAAAAAAACTAAAAAAAGGTAAAAAACTAAAAAAAACTAAAAACTAAAAAAAAACTAAAAAAAAGGAAAAAACTGAAAAATAAGCTAAAATAAAGGTAAAAACCAATAAAAAACTAAAATAAAAACTGAAAAAACTAAAAAAAGGCAAAAACTACAAAAAAAACTAAAAACTAATAAAAAAAGTAAAAAAGCTAAAAAACTAAAAAACTAAAAAAACTAAAAAAAGGTAAAAAACTAAAAAAAATAAAAAATAAAAAAAAACTAAAAAAAAGGAAAAAACTGAAAAATAAGCTAAAATAAAGGTAAAAACCAATAAAAAACTAAAAAGAAAAAAAGGAAAAAACTAAAAAAAATTTTCATCTAAAAAACTAAAAAAAACTAAAAAAGGTAAAAACTAAAAGAACTAAAAAAGAAAAAAATAAATGACGACACTCAAAGAGAAAGCGACCAGGACAAAAGGAATGTTCGATTAGCAATCAACAAAGCACCGGGACACAGGGAGTATAAATGACGACCAGGACATAAGTAAAAAAAAAAACTAACAAAACTAAAAAGAAGGTAAAAACTACAAAAAAACTAAAAAGAAAAAAAACTAAAAACTAATAAAAAAACTAAGAGAAAGCGACCAGGACAAAAGGAATGTTCGATTAGCAATCAACAAAGCACCGGGACACAGGGAGTATAAATGACGACCAGGACATAAGTAAAAAAAAAAAAACTATCTATATATATAAAAATAAGTTGTCTGTGGATCTGTGGATCGTGGATCAGGTGACGTCACCTGAAAAAACTGGATCAGGTGACGTCAAAACTGAAAAAACTAAAAAAAGGCAAAAACTACAAAAAAAACTAAAAACTAATAAAAAAAATAAAAAAGCTAAAAAACTAAAAAAACTAAAAAAAGGCAAAAACTACAAAAAAAACTAAAAACTAATAAAAAAGCTAAAAAACTAAAAAAACTAAAAAAAAGGCAAAAACTACAAAAAAACTAAAAACTAATAAAAAAAATAAAAAAGCTAAAAAACTAAAAAAACTAAAAAAACTAAAAAAAGGTAAAAAACTAAAAAAACTAAAAACTAAAAAAAACTAAAAAAAAGGAAAAAACTGAAAAATAAGCTAAAATAAAGGTAAAAACCAATAAAAAACTAAAAAAAAACTGAAAAAACTAAAAAAAGGCAAAAACTACAAAAAAACTAAAAACTAATAAAAAAAGTAAAAAAGCTAAAAAACTAAAAAAACTAAAAAAACTAAAAAAACTAAAAAAAGGTAAAAAACTAAAAAAAATAAAAAATAAAAAAAAACTAAAAAAAAAGGAAAAAACTGAAAAATAAGCTAAAATAAAGGTAAAAACCAATAAAAAACTAAAAAGAAAAAAAGGAAAAAACTAAAAAAAATTAAAAAAGGTAAAAACTAAAAGAACTAAAAAAGAAAAAAATAAATGACGACACTCAAAGAGAAAGCGACCAGGACAAAAGGAATGTTCGATTAGCAATCAACAAAGCACCGGGACACAGGGAGTATAAATGACGACCAGGACATAAGTAAAAAAAAAACTAACAAAACTAAAAAGAAGGTAAAAACTACAAAAAAACTAAAAAGAAAAAAAAACTAAAAACTAATAAAAAAACTAAAAAATCTAAAAATCTAAATAAACTAAAAAAGAAAAAAAAAGGAAAAAAATAAAGGAGAAAAACAAAACTAAAAAACGAATGTATATACAGACCGGTACACCGGGATACAAATGACGACCGGGACACAGGGAATATAAATGACGACCGGGACACAGGGACACAACTACAACGGGGACACCGGGGGAAACAGGGGGATATAAATGACGACCGGGACAAAAAAACTAAAAAGAAAAAAAAACTAAAAACTAATAAAAAAACTAAAAAATCTAAAAATCTAAATAAGCTAAAAAAGAAAAAAAAAGGAAAAAAATAAAGGAGAAAAACAAAACTAAAAAACGAATGTATATACAGACCGGGACACCGGGATACAAATGACGACCGGGACACAGGGAATATAAATGACGACCGGGACACAGGGACACAACTACAACGGGGACACCGGGGGAAAAAGGGGGATATAAATGACGACCGGGACACCGGGACAGGGAATGGTCGATTAGCAATCACCATCAACAAAGCTCAAGGGCAATCATTAGAATCATGAGGTATAGATCTGAATACAGATTGTTTTCCCATGGACCATTATATGTTGCATGTTCAAGAGTCGGTAAACCTGACAATCTATTTATATGCAAAGACAATGGGACAGCAAAGAAAGTTGTATATTCGCAAGTTTTACGTAGTTAAAACCATATATATATATATATATATATATATATATATATATATATATATATATATATATATATATATCTATATTCACCGGTGGGACATAGGGACACAACTACAATGGCGCGTAACTATTATGGCGCGTAACGACTTACGCGCGCGGGGGGGCTTGGGGGGGCGCAAAGCGCCCCCACCAACTAGGTGTTGGGGTGGCGCGAAGCGCCACCCCAACAGCTAGTATATATATATATATATATATATATATATATATATATATATATATATATATATATATATATATATATATATATATATATATATATATATATATATACATACATACATATATCTATATATATATAAAAATAAGTTGTCTATGTGTGTGTCGAGTGACGTCATGTTTGTGTGTCGACTGACGTCATGTTTGTCGACTGACGTCATTATAAGGATTGAGCTGTATGAGTCATGAAGTTTTTTGTCGACTGACGTCATGTTTGTCAACTGATGAAATTACATACCGGGACACCGGGACACAAATGGCGACCGGGACACAGGGAATATAAATGACGACCGGGAACCTCAAAAAGAAATTACAGACTGGGACACCCGGACACAAATGACGACCAGGACACCGGGACACAGGGAATATAAATGACGACCAGGACATAAGTAAAAAAAAAAACTATCTATATATATAAAAATAAGTTGTCTGTGGATCTGTGGATCGTGGATCAGGTGACGTCACCTGAAAAAACTGGATCAGGTGACGTCAAAACTGAAAAAACTAAAAAAAGGCAAAAACTACAAAAAAAACTAAAAACTAATAAAAAAAATAAAAAAGCTAAAAAACTAAAAAAACTAAAAAAAGGCAAAAACTACAAAAAAAACTAAAAACTAATAAAAAAGCTAAAAAACTAAAAAAACTAAAAAAAAAGGCAAAAACTACAAAAAAACTAAAAACTAATAAAAAAAATAAAAAAGCTAAAAAACTAAAAAAACTAAAAAAACTAAAAAAAGGTAAAAAACTAAAAAAACTAAAAACTAAAAAAAACTAAAAAAAAGGAAAAAACTGAAAAATAAGCTAAAATAAAGGTAAAAACCAATAAAAAACTAAAAAAAAAACTGAAAAAACTAAAAAAAGGCAAAAACTACAAAAAAACTAAAAACTAATAAAAAAAGTAAAAAAGCTAAAAAACTAAAAAAACTAAAAAAACTAAAAAAACTAAAAAAAGGTAAAAAACTAAAAAAAATAAAAAATAAAAAAAAACTAAAAAAAAAGGAAAAAACTGAAAAATAAGCTAAAATAAAGGTAAAAACCAATAAAAAACTAAAAAGAAAAAAAGGAAAAAACTAAAAAAAATTAAAAAAGGTAAAAACTAAAAGAACTAAAAAAGAAAAAAATAAATGACGACACTCAAAGAGAAAGCGACCAGGACAAAAGGAATGTTCGATTAGCAATCAACAAAGCACCGGGACACAGGGAGTATAAATGACGACCAGGACATAAGTAAAAAAAAAACTAACAAAACTAAAAAGAAGGTAAAAACTACAAAAAAACTAAAAAGAAAAAAAAACTAAAAACTAATAAAAAAACTAAAAAATCTAAAAATCTAAATAAACTAAAAAAGAAAAAAAAAGGAAAAAAATAAAGGAGAAAAACAAAACTAAAAAACGAATGTATATACAGACCGGTACACCGGGATACAAATGACGACCGGGACACAGGGAATATAAATGACGACCGGGACACAGGGACACAACTACAACGGGGACACCGGGGGAAAAAGGGGGATATAAATGACGACCGGGACACCGGGACAGGGAATGGTCAATTAGCAATCACCATCAACAAAGCTCAAGGGCAATCATTAGAATCATGAGGTATAGATCTGAATACAGATTGTTTTCCCATGGACCATTATATGTTGCATGTTCAAGAGTCGGTAAACCTGACAATCTATTTATATGCAAAGACAATGGGACAGCAAAGAAAGTTGTATATTCGCAAGTTTTACGTAGTTAAAACCATATATATATATATATATATATATATATATATATATATATATATATATATATATATATCTATATTCACCGGTGGGACATAGGGACACAACTACAATGGCGCGTAACTATTATGGCGCGTAACGACTTACGCGCGCGGGGGGGCTTGGGGGGGCGCAAAGCGCCCCCACCAACTAGGTGTTGGGGTGGCGCGAAGCGCCACCCCAACAGCTAGTATATATATATATATATATATATATATATATATATATATATATATATATATATATATATATATATATATATATATATATATATATATATATATATACATACATACATATATCTATATATATATAAAAATAAGTTGTCTATGTGTGTGTCGAGTGACGTCATGTTTGTGTGTCGACTGACGTCATGTTTGTCGACTGACGTCATTATAAGGATTGAGCTGTATGAGTCATGAAGTTTTTTGTCGACTGACGTCATGTTTGTCAACTGATGAAATTACATACCGGGACACCGGGACACAAATGGCGACCGGGACACAGGGAATATAAATGACGACCGGGAACCTCAAAAAGAAATTACAGACTGGGACACCCGGACACAAATGACGACCAGGACACCGGGACACAGGGAATATAAATGACGACCAGGACATAAGTAAAAAAAAAAAAACTATCTATATATATAAAAATAAGTTGTCTGTGGATCTGTGGATCGTGGATCAGGTGACGTCACCTGAAAAAACTGGATCAGGTGACGTCAAAACTGAAAAAACTAAAAAAAGGCAAAAACTACAAAAAAAACTAAAAACTAATAAAAAAAATAAAAAAGCTAAAAAACTAAAAAAACTAAAAAAAGGCAAAAACTACAAAAAAAACTAAAAACTAATAAAAAAGCTAAAAAACTAAAAAAACTAAAAAAAAAGGCAAAAACTACAAAAAAACTAAAAACTAATAAAAAAAATAAAAAAGCTACAAAACTAAAAAAACTAAAAAAACTAAAAAAAGGTAAAAAACTAAAAAAACTAAAAACTAAAAAAAACTAAAAAAAAGGAAAAAACTGAAAAATAAGCTAAAATAAAGGTAAAAACCAATAAAAAACTAAAAAAAAAACTGAAAAAACTAAAAAAAGGCAAAAACTACAAAAAAACTAAAAACTAATAAAAAAAGTAAAAAAGCTAAAAAACTAAAAAAACTAAAAAAACTAAAAAAACTAAAAAAAGGTAAAAAACTAAAAAAAATAAAAAATAAAAAAAAACTAAAAAAAAAGGAAAAAACTGAAAAATAAGCTAAAATAAAGGTAAAAACCAATAAAAAACTAAAAAGAAAAAAAGGAAAAAACTAAAAAAAATTAAAAAAGGTAAAAACTAAAAGAACTAAAAAAGAAAAAAATAAATGACGACACTCAAAGAGAAAGCGACCAGGACAAAAGGAATGTTCGATTAGCAATCAACAAAGCACCGGGACACAGGGAGTATAAATGACGACCAGGACATAAGTAAAAAAAAAACTAACAAAACTAAAAAGAAGGTAAAAACTACAAAAAAACTAAAAAGAAAAAAAAACTAAAAACTAATAAAAAAACTAAAAAATCTAAAAATCTAAATAAACTAAAAAAGAAAAAAAAAGGAAAAAAATAAAGGAGAAAAACAAAACTAAAAAACGAATGTATATACAGACCGGTACACCGGGATACAAATGACGACCGGGACACAGGGAATATAAATGACGACCGGGACACAGGGACACAACTACAACGGGGACACCGGGGGAAACAGGGGGATATAAATGACGACCGGGACAAAAAAACTAAAAAGAAAAAAAAACTAAAAACTAATAAAAAAACTAAAAAATCTAAAAATCTAAATAAGCTAAAAAAGAAAAAAAAAGGAAAAAAATAAAGGAGAAAAACAAAACTAAAAAACGAATGTATATACAGACCGGGACACCGGGATACAAATGACGACCGGGACACAGGGAATATAAATGACGACCGGGACACAGGGACACAACTACAACGGGGACACCGGGGGAAAAAGGGGGATATAAATGACGACCGGGACACCGGGACAGGGAATGGTCGATTAGCAATCACCATCAACAAAGCTCAAGGGCAATCATTAGAATCATGAGGTATAGATCTGAATACAGATTGTTTTCCCATGGACCATTATATGTTGCATGTTCAAGAGTCGGTAAACCTGACAATCTATTTATATGCAAAGACAATGGGACAGCAAAGAAAGTTGTATATTCGCAAGTTTTACGTAGTTAAAACCATATATATATATATATATATATATATATATATATATATATATATATATATATATATATATCTATATTCACCGGTGGGACATAGGGACACAACTACAATGGCGCGTAACTATTATGGCGCGTAACGACTTACGCGCGCGGGGGGGCTTGGGGGGGCGCAAAGCGCCCCCACCAACTAGGTGTTGGGGTGGCGCGAAGCGCCACCCCAACAGCTAGTATATATATATATATATATATATATATATATATATATATATATATATATATATATATATATATATATATATATATATATATATATACATACATATATCTATATATATAAAAATAAGTTGTCTATGTGTGTGTCGAGTGACGTCATGTTTGTGTGTCGACTGACGTCATGTTTGTCGACTGACGTCATTATAAGGATTGAGCTGTATGAGTCATGAAGTTTTTTGTCGACTGACGTCATGTTTGTCAACTGATGAAATTACATACCGGGACACCGGGACACAAATGGCGACCGGGACACAGGGAATATAAATGACGACCGGGAACCTCAAAAAGAAATTACAGACTGGGACACCCGGACACAAATGACGACCAGGACACCGGGACACAGGGAATATAAATGACGACCGGGACACTCAAAGAGAAATTACAAACTGGGACACGGGGACACAAATGACGACCGCGACACAGGGAATATAAATGACGACCGGGACACAGGGACACATCATTAGAATAATGAGGTATAGATCTGAATACGGATTGTTTTTCCCATGGACAATTATATGTTGCCTGTTCAAGAGTCATTAAACCTGACAATCTATTTATATGCAACATATATATCTATCTATATATATAAAAATAAGTTGTCTGTCTGTGTGTCTGTCTGTCAGGTGACGTCATGTTTCTGTGTCGACTGACGTCATGAAGTTAGTTGTCGTCATTTTTGCTATGACGGTGACGTCATTAAAGATATTTAAGACATATATGTTCACGTAGAAATCTATTAATGTTTAAGTTTAAAATGACTGATGAACTTACAATGGCAAAAGCCGATGAAGATGCTCAAAGAGTCTATGCCAAAAAACTTGCTGCTGATAGAGAAAGTCAGAAAAGAAAGCGTGCCGAGGAATCAAAAGAACAGCAAGGAAATGAATGCTTGCCTGAAAAATTCTAATTTATGGGCACACGTAAAAATATTAAAATTAACTACAAATATGCGTGTCCGATTGCAAAACGATGACTCTGGTCAAACATTTTCAGATCAATTGCTGGCAATTGGAAACGGAAAGCTCCCAGTAGACTCAATTTCAGGACGTATACAACTACCTGCTGATTTCTGTAATTTAGTGACGTCCAAAAATGAATTGATTGAAAAAGTATTTCCGAATATTCTAAAAAATTATAAAAATAATAAATGGCTAAGTGAAAGAGCGATTCTCGCACCCAAAAATATAGACGTCCACGAAATCAACAATATTGTTTTGACCAAGATTCGAGACCAGGCAGTCCTTTACAAGTCAGTCGACACAGTTTTGGAACCAAATGAAGCGGTTAATTATCCATCTGAATTTTTAAATTCCATAGATCCTTCAGGGTTTCCGCCACACGTGCTACAACTAAAAATAGGCGTACCAATAATACTTTTAAGAAATATCAACCCACCAAAGCTTTGCAATGGCACGCGACTTGCCGTAAAAAAACAATGGAAAACCTAATAGAGGCCACAATTTTGACAGGGCCTTTTGAGGGTGAGGCTGTTCTTATTCCTCGCATTCCCATAATATATATATACTTTATAAATCATAAATAATACTTTTAAGAAATATCAACCCACCAAAGCTTTGCAATGGCACGCGACTTGCCGTAAAAAAAAACAATTGAAAACCTAATAGAGGCCACAATCTTGACAGGGCCTTTTGAGGGTGAGGCTGTTCTTATTCCTCGCATTCCCATGATTCCTTTTCAATTTAAAAGATTGCAATTCCCAATTCGATTAGCATTTGCAATCACCATTAGCAAAGCTCAAGGTCAATCATTAGAAAAATGTGGTATAGATCTTAATACTGATTGTTTTTCCCATGGACAATTGTACGTTGCATGTTCGAGGGTCGGTAAACCTGACAATCTATTTATATGCAGCGACAATTGGACAGCGAAGAATGTTGTATATTCGCAAGTTTTACGCAGTTAATTTGTATTGTATCTATCTATCTATCTATCTATATAAAAGCGAGTTGTGTGTATGCATGTTTGTTTGTTTGTAAAAAGAGCGTTTGCATATGACGTCATTATTAGTACATAAGGCTTTGTATATGCACAGACAATTGGAAAGCCAAGAATGTTGTATATTCGCAAGTTTTACGTAGTTTGAAACACATATATAAATCTATCTATATTCACAGGTGGGACACAGGGACACAGCTACAATGGCGCGTAAATAATATGGCGCGTAACAACTTACACGCGCGGGGGGGCTTGGGGGGGCGCGAAGCTCCCCACCAACTAGGTGTTGGGGTGGCGCGAAGCGCCA
The DNA here is from genome assembly GCF_032884065.1 of Artemia franciscana. Taxonomy (NCBI): domain Eukaryota; kingdom Metazoa; phylum Arthropoda; class Branchiopoda; order Anostraca; family Artemiidae; genus Artemia; species Artemia franciscana. Next base: position 20,377,916 of record NC_088883.1, on the reverse strand, counting down.
CCCCAACAGCTAGTATACATATATATATATATCTATCTATATTCACAGGTGGGACACAGGGACACAACTACAATGGCGCGTAACTAATATGGCGCGTAACGACTTACGCGCGCGGGGGGGCTTGGGGGGCACGAAGTGCCCCACCAACTAGGTGTTGGGGTGGCACGAAGCGCCACCCCAACAGCTAGTAGGGAATATAAATGACGACCGGCACACTCAAAGAGAAAGCGACTGGGACACAAGGAATGTTCGATTAGCCAACAAAGCACCGGGACACAAACGACGACCGGGACACAGGGAATATAAATGACGACCAGGACACTCAAAGAGAAATTACAGACCGGGACACCGGGAAACAAATGACAACCGGGACAAAAATGACGACCGGGACACAGGGAATATAAATGACGACCGCGACACTCAAAGAGAAATTACAGACTGGGACACCGGGGCACAAATAACGACCGGGACACAGGGAAACAACAACAACGGGGACGCTGGGGGCACAGGGGGATATATAAATGACGACGGGGACACAGGGAATGTTCGATTAGCAATCACCATCAACAAAGCTCAAGGGCAATCATTAGAATAATGAGGTATAGATCTGAATACAGATTGTTTTTCCCATGGACAATTATATGTTGTATGTTCAAGAGTCGGTAAACCTGACAATCTATTTATATGCACAGACAATGGGACAGCCAAGAATGTTGTATATTCGCAAGTTTTACGTAGTTAAAAAATATATATATATATATCTATCTATATTCACAGGTGGGACACAGGGACACAACTACAATGGCGCGTAACTAATATGGCGCGTAACGACTTACGCGCGCGGGAGGGCTTGGGGGGGGGCGAAGCGCCCCCACCAACTAGGTGTTGGGGTGGCGCGAAGTGCCACCCCAACAGCTAGTATATATATATATATATATATATATATATATATATATATATATATATATATATATATATATATATATATATATATATATATATATATACATATATATATATATATAATAAATTAGGAAAAGCAAGAATTCATATTTTTTTGAAAAAGTCCTCCATAGCTACGTAGTTTTAGGTAGCACCTAACGCAAAATACTAAAAAGCAGAAACGTGTGTGTAAAATCAAAAAAAAAAAAAATAAAAATGCAGCACCAAACAGTTTAAGAAACGGTATCTTTTCCTTGAAGGTTAGCTGCCTTTGGCAATCAACAGATCGGCAATGTTTGAATTTTTATGGACTAAATTCAGTTTAATTCAGTTGTTAAACTGAACTAAATAGTTTTCCTTTTTTATTTTAATGACTCTGTGTGGTAAAACTGACGAAAATGTGGCATTGCCTAAAAAACTTCATAATTTTGAAACAACCAAAGGAAAATCTTAGAAAATTGAGGTGATCAGGTAAGAGCAGATCTAAGGTCCATGGGGACAAAAACATTATTAATTTTGGTACAGATAATACTCCAAATTCCCCCTCGTTGGTTTGTACAAACTTTGATAGAAATCAAGCAAAAACAAATCCATCTGTTCAGCTTTATCCTTCTTTTATCATTCATTGTAGTGAATAGGCATCTCATCATGTTTACTGCAAAATATTTTGTTGCTTTTTTATTGCTAAATAATCATACTACATGTTGAAAAAAATGTGTTGTTGAAAAAAGGCTTTTGTGACAGCATTATGCGATCATATTTTATTATTGTTCTTTGTTCAAGGTTGACCTAAATCCAAAAAGAAACAGAAAAATGTTTTTTCTATAAGGGAAACCCTCTCCTTCAGAAAACCCCTCCCAGAGAAAATCTCTCCTCAGACCCCCTCCCACCGGTGAAAATCTCCCTAGACAGAATTGTAACCTAATGTAATCTATGAATTGTAACCTAACGGAAATTCTTTTAAATTAAAAAGAATTCAAGTGTAAAGAAGAAAAGGTCAGTCAACTTGGTATCAATGTTAGGGTGTATACAGGATGTCTTTCGGGGGGGGGGGGTAAAAACATACCAAAATTTGTTTATATGCATTTTTGTTGCGATTTTGCAAGTTGAACAAAAATTTGGACCGGGGGTTACCAACCCAGTAGCCACCCCCTCCCCTGGATATGGTTATGTATCAATAAATTATATTATTGTCTAAATATCTTCAGCAGAAAAGGTGATTTAAACTTGAGCATTGGTTAACCAAATCATGATTTCAAAAAAGAACAAAACCGAGCTCTCTATTTTTTTTTTTTTTTTTTAGGTCCAAATATCCCAAATACAACATCAATTTTTGAGGCATAAGAACCCAAGCTGACCAATCCAAAAAATGGACAGAGGTATCGTTCATCAACCTAAAACAAACGTGTTGATTCAATTCGGCCATATTTCGAATTAGTTTCTTTCAAGGTTAAAACCCATTTTCAGTGTTTTTATGAAGACTTAGGTTTGTAACTGAGAGATTTTTTTAGCTGAATTAATATGTGCTTGACGGCTTACCCAAGTAAACTGCGTTCGTGTCCATATTGAAAATTTAAAATAATTTTTCAATAATATACTACCTTTTCTGTGAAAAGGCCAGTTTAGTATTCAAACGTGTACACTCCTAAAACTCGGGAAGAAAACACTATGTCTGTTTAATGTCTGGAGTCTATTACTAGAACTATAATTAAAAGAAAAGTTTCATTTTGTGAGTTAATAAGACACTGAACATGCTCAAAATAAAGTGATACTTACACAAACCGAAAAAAATAACAAATTCCCATTACTGCAGATTATTTCAATGTCTATATACTAATTAATAGAAGCTCTCAGAAATAAACCTTTGATTATAAAGCTGTTTATTCTGTTTTTAAATGCCTAAAATTTTGTTTATCAAGGTTGTTCGCAGTAATTATTCTCAACATTGGTAAAGAATTATTTTGAATATTGTTTGTCATCATAAGCTAATGCACATGGAAAAAAATCGTAAGCATTAAACAATAGGAGTAACTGAGACTGGAGTTATCAAAGATCTAATGTGCGTAAAAGCCAGGAGGTTGAGATAAATTTCCAAAACAAACTGACCGCTAATTTTCCTCTCTCTATTGAGGTCCACTTCCTTCATCTTGTTTTCAGTTGAACTTAAATTGGTTTCGCTTATCAATGTGTGAAGTTCAGCCACTTCATCCTAAAAAGGAAATAATATGAAGTTGCATGAGTGAAAGGAAGCTCTTCGTTTAATTTAACCAAGTTAGCCAAGTATGCCCGTATGTATTTAAGGAAGTTCGATACAAAAAATGTCATTTTGCGAGTATCAGCGTCAGCTAACAATCTCAAAGACAAATGGCCCTTTAGCAAATTTTCTCAGCACCATAGGGAAATTTCGAAGCAATTTTGGTACAAATTGTTCGGGGAACTTGCATGTGCATGTTTCAACAATTCGAAAAGCTAACGAGAGGCTAGTTGATAACAAAGCAATCCTGTAATCTCTTTCTTATTCTTAGAAAAACGCTTTCTAAACAATGTAAGTCAAGCATAAATAATATGCATATGGTGTCTTAAGAGATTTCAATCAAAGCGGTTAGACCAATAGTAAACTTTAAAAGCTATCAAGTTATCCAATGAGACTTCTATTGGGCTGATTTACTATGTTTACGAATCAGGTGTGCAAGGATATTTGAATATTTAAACAAATGAATGTTTATTAATAAACAAATTGAATATTAAACAAAATGAATATTTGAATTTTATATATTGAATATTTTCAAGGAATTGAACTTTAAAAAGAAAATTTCTGCTCCGTTCAATCAAAAAACAAAACTTACAATATCTTTATCTCTGGCACAAAACTGGAGAAGATAAATGGTTTTCTGGGAAATTAGATGTCAACTTTTAGTTTTCAGTCGTTTATTCGGATCTCTTATCAAAACTATACAAGTTACGGGAGAACCACCGAATCAATTATGAATAATTTGGCGACACAAACTAAAAAAGCTTGTAAGGGACAAGATTGGGTTATGCTCTAACGTATCGAACGACCTTAAGTTGCATTAGTGAAAAGGAAGCTCTTGGTTTAAATATAACTAAAGGTTAGCCAATTTTGCCAATACCCATTGGATTCCCTGGACACATCGAGAATTTAACAATTCACCCATAATTTACACATAATGCACCTTGGTTCTCAGTAAAATCGAGTCTTCGATGCATGGGTTGGTGCTCCTTTGTATCTAACTCCATAGGGTAGCATACTAATGTCAAAACCCAAAGGAGACTAAGGTCTCGATAGCCCTTTGCTAATTCCGGTACCCTTTGGAAACCAATAGATAAATTAGATGACATAATTAATCCTATATTTATTCTCATAACCATAAGTTTTTTCTTGGAGAGGGTTGATATAGCAGGGATACATCAACAGAGGTTGTCCTGTATTTTCTTTGATTTATATTGTTGAATTCTGTTTTCCTAGCCCAAATGTCTTAAAAAGTAATGATCCCTTTGTACATGGAGTCACTATCAGGTCATATATGTTAAACTAATCGTTTTCCTGAGGACCAAAATTAGCAATCGGTGTCTCCTCTTTTAGTAGGTCTTGGTTGCATCTCCGTGGTATATATATATATATATATATATATATATATATATATATATATATATATATATATATATATATATTATTATTAATTTTTTATGGGGATCCCCCTAGTACGACAGTTTTACAAAAAAGAAGGGTTAAAGACACTTTTTTCGGACTTTTTTCGGAGCCTTTTTTTTGGACTAAAGGCTTAAAATCTGTCAGCAAGCTGCCGACAAATGCCACTGCTGCCACTGCGACAAATGCAAACTAGCAAGCTGTTGCCTCAACATTAGATCCAAAGGTGACAAACACAAGTACAGAGGAAGTGATTTTTAGTTTTACTGATGCTCCTTTTTGTAAATTATTCTATGGAACTATTTCTGGGTGGTTTTTAGTCCTTTCTCCTTCTTACCCTCTTATTGTAACATGCTTTCTTTTCTATTGAAAAAAGGCTCCCTGCTTTGGATATGTATAAATTTGACGTGTACCAAAAGTAGCAAGCTGCTGTCCCAACATCAGATCCAAAGGTGACAAAGACAAGTACGGAAGAACTGATGTTTAGTTTTACTGATGCTCCTTTGTGTATTTTGTCCCAAGGAACTGTTTCTGGGTGGTTTTTGTTCCTTTCTCCTTCTTTCCTTCTTATTGTAATATGTTTTCTTTTCTATTGGAAAGAGGCTCCCTGCTTTGGATATGTATAAATTTGTCGGATACCAGAAGTAACAAGTTGCTGTCCCAGCATCAGATCCACAGGTGACAAACACAAGTACAGAAGAACTGATGTTTAGTTTTACTGATGCTCCTTTGGGTATTTTGTCCCAAGGAACTATTTCTGGGTGGTTTTTGTTCCTTTCTCCTTCTTTCCTTCTTATTGTAATATGTTTTCTTTTCTATTGGAAATATGCTCCCCCCCTTTTGGTACGTCTAAACTTTTTGGCTAACAAAAGTAGCAAGCTGCTTCCCCAATATTAGTTCCAAAGGTGACAAACACAAGTACAAAAGAACTGATGTTTAGTTTTACTGATTCTCCTTTGTGCATTTTATTCCAAAGAAATATTTCTGGGTGGTTTTTATTACTTTCTTCTTCTTTTTCTTCTTATTGTAATATGTTCGCTTTCCTATTGGAAAGAAGCTCCCCACTTGCAGTACGTCTAAATTTGTTGGGTACCAAAAATAACAACCTACTACCCCGATATTAGATCCAAAGAGGCCCGACTTAGGTATACAGGAGTCGACATTTAGTTTTGCCAATGCTCTGTTTGTCTCCTTCTTTATTGTTGGCTAAGCTGTTTTTGTTCTACATTTATTCATTACTACCTTTTTTCTTATTTTTATGGTATATTATCTTATCTATTAAACGGAAGTGAGCTGAGCTCATACGGGACTGAACTCAAAGCATACAGTCTTTAAACAAAACCCCTAGATTATTGCACAACGGAGAGGGGTGGGGGATGAAGTAGGCCCAAAGGCGGGTCGACAGGAAGTAAAGAAAAAGGGACAGTTGAAGGAAATCTTCCTTTAATAGCTCCAGGTGGTTAGTGATTTACCTTAATTTATTATGAGACTATGATCCCTCGCTTATTTTTTATTTTAGTTTTTTCTTGCAATTCTACGGGTGGATTTACTTACAATATAAGCATATATTTCTATTTCTATTGTATAGTTTATAGACTTTATAGATTTATATTTTATAGTTTTCTATTTTATTCACTCCCTCGTCTATTCCACTTTATCAATTGAGATGAATCATTGCAGTGTAATTTCTTGGCAATATTTATAATTTCTCAAACCTGCAAATTTCTGATACCAGAAACTTCGTATTGATACCGTATTGTATCGAAAAAAATGTATTGAATTTAACTGTTTATGGTGATACCTTATTGTATTAAAAAACCTTGAATAAAACTGTTTATGGTCGAAGCATACTTTAAAATATCCACAAAAGAATTAAGTCTTTAAATAAAATGATTCTGCTTCCATTATGGATAGCCTCACTCGTTCAAGAAACTTCTCCATACTTTTCAATATCTGGATCATTGTTAGCTAAAGATTTGGAAATCTAAATCAGAAAATCATTAAGCTGTTCAAATATTTTTCCATCACTCAGTGTTTTCTTATCTCTCTCTAAACATGGAATGTCTAAACAGTTCTCATTTCAACCTGATAAGATATCACTCAAGTCCCTACGGCGAAATTCAAAATAAATTTTCAATAGGGCAAAGGAATAGGTATCTAGAAAACAAAGACATTGTAGAATTCTGAATTGAAAGCTAAAAATACAGGCAGTCAAAAAGATCACAGACACTGACTTTAACAAGAGACTTTAAACTCAAGAGTTCATTCCAGTTGGATTATTTTACGAGGATTATCATATGACTCCCACTCATATAAGCCCTTAGCTAGTATAAATAGGGATAGGTGACACGCTAGCCTAGTTAAATTTGGTGTAGGGAAGGAAAATAATATTCGGCTATTACAATTTGAGTAGATACAATGATATTGTTATAATCGATATAACATTTGGTCATAGAATGATCCATAAGTCACGAGGGCACTCACATGATGGCAAGACGGACAAAGTTGTTGATTATGCTATTATAAATGAAGGCGGTGACCGAATTAGAAAAAGGGAGGAATATTCTAAGGGAAGAATGTTCTAAGGGAGGAAGCTTCAAAACCCAGCAAGGACGGGTTGGGAGGTGCTGGGAGTTAGGGGACAAACCCACCAAGGTTTTGTACAAGACGTTTTGAGTGATAGATTTTACGAGAATTAAAGAAAATTAAGGGAAATAAAGCAAATATTAAAGTAAGAGTTAGGAAGATGTGGCAGCCAGACCGTGGATAAAATTATTAGGAATGTGCACATTCAGGAATGTGCAGTTTCAAAAAATTTTCAGGGATATTTCAAAATTATTTTTGAATTTTCCAGAATATGGTATAATATTAAGTATTGGTATATTAAGAAACTGTGAGAGCAATCGGTCTGGACTTGCCATAGTTAAATAGAGGAACGGTGCCAAAACTAGCGATAAGGTAAGCATTGAAGATAGAAATACATAATACGAGAATACATTATAAATTAAGACGACTATGTCAGTGGAATTCCACTAGACACTACATAAGTAGCCCTATCTCGATGTATGAATAAAGTTGCTAGCCCCTCGGATCCCTTCAACAAATACTGCAACACACATAAAGTGTATCTCAGCTTCCGGCGAAAAGAATATTTTCCTGGAAACAATGAATACCAGCTGTTATGTCTCCTACCATTCCCACAAGACACATAGCGTTATCACAGCTCCCGGTGATAAGAACACTCTTCTGATTATTGATTATTATTTATTTACTACTGATTAGTAATTACTGAAGATATAATTGCGGGAAATATTGCTGAAGGTATGATCATTGAAGATATCTTGCGTAAGGCTTCAGGTGATGTACACATTGAATATCAAATATTTAACTAAAGTCATAGATGGTGTTATTGTTAACTACAGTTATAGATGCTAACTACATTTCTTTTCCAACAACACATTGTTTTTAGCTTCTAGGCACCTTTTTCCATTGATTTTATGGAGTTTATATCTGTTACAGGAATCGAACGTGAGACCCATGATTTGCAATGGTAAAAGAACGACACGTTACTTGACTGAGCAAACAAAGCATTGGTGATGTTAGGTTCCTAGATATACATTCTAGGCAATCTATACATTGTTTCAGGGCACTAGCCAACTGGTTTTAAGTGGCACTATGTCCAAGCAGGTTAATTGCGCAATCGATTTCTGAATTGGAGTTGGGTATATGATAAATGCTACCAGTGATTCATTTCCGAGCACTTTTTTGGCATCATTCCGAGAATAAGCGTACCACAGTAATTTGACATGCTTGCCGGACAGATATATTCTTGTGATTTTCAATGAAACGTTTTTCGATCTCGAAAAATTGTAATGACTAAAACTGGGCGGGTATCCTTTTGGGAATATAATGGTCACAATCACATTAGTTTACCATTACCGGGCTTGCATGTGAGATTGTGTCCCCATGTTCTCCTCCTGGGACCCAGGTACACCTCCAGGACCCAATGTACCCCTCCAGGGCTCTAATGCCTCCCATTTTTCCATCTTTGAATTTCATTTTTTACTTATAGTTTTTTTTTTGGGGGGGGGGCACAGAATTTGTTTGGACCCAAAACTTTTGTACTTACAATTTTAGACTTATAATTTTGGGGGGCTTAAAATTCTTTAGGCTAGGTCAGACACACAGGCATGCAAACAGACGCAGAGGGAGACAAACTGACACTCAGACACACAGGCACAAAGAGAGAGAAAGAAAGAGACAAAAACACACCCACAAACGCATAAAGTCACAAATAAAGTCACAAGAGAGACAGAGAGAGAC